>NC_081185.1:25168187-25470950 GCF_029867415.1 Vicia villosa
CTCAATATCAATTTTAACGTTTCATGCATAATATACTAGTCAGTTATGTATGGGGTGTTACAATAACTTTTCAAGAATCATCAATTATATATCCATTTAACTAAGGATTAAAAATTAATAATTGAATAATCTAATAAAATTGGGAAAGATTTATTATTCAGTGTATAAATTAAATTTATGAGTTTGATTTTTCCAACAATTTCCTAAAAGAATTTATCATATATTCTATTATAAAAATTAAATTCTTCTACATATAAATTGTTTGGGACTAAACAACTTTGGGACTTTAACTTTTTTTCGTTCCTCTTAAACTCTAAAATATGAGAGATCCTTCTTTTGTGAGCTCAAAGGCTTAAGAATAACGTAATAATATAAAATTTATGCTTTTACTAAAAATTGAATTTCATGGTGAAGTATCACTTTATTCAAAAATAATTATTTCATAGTAAAAACGATTCAGTTTTTTGTTAAAATATTAAAAAAGTCACATATATATATATATATATATATATATATATATATATATATATATATATATATATATATATATATATATATATATATATATATCAAATGCTATTTTAATTTTAAATATTTGTAAAAATTTTAATGAATTTATTTATTAAATCAATTTAGGTAAAAAAAAATAGATGTATTATATTTATAATGTTAACTTGTCATATTTAATTCTTATTTTTAAACCTACAACACATTATCCCACATGTTTTGAATTTGATATTATTAAAATTTAAATAAAAAATAATAATTCTTGTATACAAAGTGACTAATAATCTTCCCTCCCTATAATAAAAAAAAAACTAATAATCCTATAATTACAATAATAGTTTAACATATACATAATTTTATTTATTGGAATTATTAACTCTAACTATTAATGATGTTTATTTAAATTCTTCAAAGTTTATAATTGAAGAATACAAGTCATTCCCCAAGATTAATGGCATCCGTGACGCATTATTTCGACGAATTTAGTTCAATTGTTTAATACAACATTTATAAATGAAAAATATATATTTCTTTATAACAAAAGCATAATATTGCGAGAAAAATAAAATAAGCACTAATCCAAACTCGATGACTAACTCAACACGTTTTTAACTTCTAGTAGTTTATGGTGATAAATAAAAAATTGATTTTTAAAAGAAACATGATCATTGAGACTCTAAATGCAAATGCAGCTCCTTCATAATAAATTTTTGTATGCATGGTGAAAACTCAAGCGCAAGCCATAATTTTGGGGCATCTTCAAGGAAACTTTGTATTATTCAATCTTATTTTGAAAAAAATGATTCTCTTCTTCAATTTCTTGGTTGGGCCCTAAAATCAAAGATTGCACCCGAATTCTCGATACGGGAGATCATTCAAGTTAGCGTAAAAAATGCACCCATCCTACCTAAAACTTATATTTTAAAAATGAATTTCACAAAAAGTCATTTTCTTTAGGGATTTATAATCCACTTATATCGTATTCACTACGCCAAAATTAAGCTACTAAAGCGCTTTTGGGAAAAGCGCTGCTATAGGTTGCGCAAAAAACAAAAATAAAAAACAAGGGAAAAAAGCGCTGGCAAGGGGGGGTAGGAGAGCGCTTTCTAGAAAGCGCTGGTAAAGGGGGGGGGGCTACGAGAGCGCTTTATAGAAAGCACTGGTAAAGGGGGGGGGGGGTACCAGAGCGCTTTCTAAAAAGCGCTGGTAAAGGGTGGATACGAGAGCGCTTTCCAAAAGCGCTGGTATAGGGAAAATTAGGTAAATGGTACGAAAGCGCTTTTAGAGAAAAAGCGCCGGTATAGGTATACCTATGAAAGCGCTTTTGAAAAGCGCTCTAGTAGCTCATTTTAAAATTAAATTTTTTAAAACAAATTAAAACAAACGCGCGTTCTGTATTTCATTCTTCATTGTTTCTTCATTGTTTCTTCACTGTTTCTCTTCACAAAGACAGTACCGTCGCCGCCAACCTCCACACAGCCGTCATCGTTCTTCTTGCCAACCGCCGCCGCCGTCGCCGTTCGTTCTTCTGCTTCGTTCACAGCCAGCATCGTTCTTCTGATTCGTTCACAGCCGTTCGTTCTCAACATCTCCTCTCAGCAACAACAACTCTGAATTCGTTTGCAGGTAAATCTTCTATCATCTTTCACTATTTTGTTGTTTCTTGAAACCCTAATTCTGGAAATGTGAGGTTGAAGATGAAAGTGAGGTAGCAAGGATGAGAGTGTGAGGTTTCAAACCCGGCCCTGTTTTGCTTTGTTTGTATATTAGGGTCTGTGGCATATGTGAGTGAGGATTGAGCGGATTTAATGGGATTCCAAGGGTGGAAATTGTGTGCACCATGTGAGATGCTTAGTAATTCTTTATGGCCATGTACATACATATTGAATATGAATGTTAATGAATTCATTTGTTTTTTCAATTCAAATTTGTTTTATCTTGCTTTCAATTGTGATATAAAACTATGCAAATTGTGTGGATGCTAATGCCATGGATGGATATGTAGTAGTGATCATGTAATGGTGAATCATAAATGAATAAAGTTACATGTGTTTGGTGTGAATCAAATTCTGCATTTTATTATCTTGTTTTATGTATGGAAATGTATGCATGTGATTTCATTATGCCATTCCCAAATGCTAGTTCACTTATGTCATGTGAATAAGTAAAAATAAATGAGCTATTAGAGTTAGTTAAAAGTGGTTCTGATAAATAGATTTTGTTAGTATGAAAATATATTGTGTTAGTAGTGGTGTATTTAATTAACTGCATCGTGTGTGTTTAATTTTACAGTTACTTTGAAGTGTACTTTATAGTTACTTTGAAGTCTATGGTTTCTACTTCTAAAATCATAGTAGTTTGTGCTACAGATTGCATATAGTTCCTTCACTTTTATGATATTTGTATTTAACTGCATCGTGCGTGTGTGTTTAATTTTACAGTTACTTTGAAGTCTCTGGTTTCTACTTGTACAACGCCGATTCAAACCTACCCATCTCCCACATCAAGTCTAACTCAGGTTACTATCCCTTTCTTCTTGCTTATAGTTTGTTATTTTCTGCTTATAGTTTATTGTTTATGGTTCTATTTAATATCAATTTAGTGTCTCTCAACCAATTTTTTGGTTTGTGGACTTATATTACCTTGAAATAAGGTAATGTCTTCTTTAAGAAATCGGGTATTCTGATTAGGTATTCTGATTAGGTATTCTATTATGATGATAGCTATTTATTATCTTGACAGAATTCCTTAGTACCTGATAGAGAAACCAAGAAGCATTTGTTTAGCTTAATTAAGACATGGATAAGACATGGATGAATTCAAACCGATTGTCGAAACAGTACGAGAAAGGGGTATGGGAATTCGTTGAGTTTGCGGTTGCGCACTCCGAAGACCCGCTTCGAATGCCGTGTCCTTGCTTGGGTTGCTGTTATGGGGGTAAGGTTGACGGGAAACAGTTGGGATCCCATTTACTACGGTTTGGAATTGATAGAAGTTATACATGTTGGACAATGCATGGTGAGAAAAGTAACGGGAATGCTGAGTCGAGGTGTAATAGGAAGTATGCTTCAAACGACGATTGCACAGACACATACGATTGCGATCGAGTCGAAGAGATTGCAGAAGCGCTTGAAGAAGATCTTGCGGATTGTCCCAAAATGTTTGAGAGGTTGGTAAGCGATGCAGAGAAACCGTTGTATGATGGTTGTTCAAAATTCACAAGATTGTCTGCGGTGTTAAAGTTGTACAACTTAAAGGCGGACAATGGATGGTCGGATAAAAGTTTCACAGAGTTATTAGCCCTTATGAAAGATATGCTACCAGAGGATAATGTTCTTCCCAATCGAACGTATGAAGCAAAAAAGATGTTGTCCTCTATTGGCATGAGCTATGATAAGATACATGCATGTCCAAACGATTGCGTTTTGTTTCGAAACGAGTATGCAGCGTTGAATGAGTGTCCTAAATGTGGTGCCCCTCGATATAAGAAAAAGTTGTCTCCTGCTAAAGTCTTATGGTATTTTCCTATAATTCCGAGATTTAGACGCATGTATCGTAGTGAGACCGATTCAAGACACATGACTTGGCATGCAGATGAAAGAACTATTGATGGAAAGTTGCGACATCCGGCAGACTCACCACAATGGATGAAAGTTGATACTGATTATCCTGAATTTGGAAAAGAAGCAAGAAACCTTCGGTTGTCATTGTCTACTGATGGAATGAACCCGCATGGTATTCAAAGTATCTCGCATAGCACATGGCCTGTGATTCTTATGATCTATAACCTACCTCCGTGGCTATGTATGAAGCGTAAGTACATGATGTTATCTATGCTAATTTCTGGGCCTAAACAACCAGGGAATGACATAGACGTATACTTGGCACCGTTAATCGAAGATTTAAAGTTTTTGTGGGACAACGGTGTGGAGGTTTACGATGGGTATAGGAAGGAAAGTTTCAACTTGAGGGCGATGTTGTTTGGAACAATTAATGATTTTCCAGCATACGGAAATCTATCCGGGTACAGCAATAAAGGTCAAAAGGCGTGTCCCGTTTGTGAAGATGAAACCGATACAACACGATTGGAGCTTTGTCAGAAGAATGTCTTTCTCGGCCATCGTAGATTCTTAAATTCTAATCATCACTACCGTGGGTGGAGAAAAGCATTCAACGGAAAGGCCGAACATGGTACAGCCCCGCCTTTTTTGTCAGGTGATCAAATTTTTGAAAAGGTGAAAGATGTGAGCACTTAGTTTGGCAAGCCTTTTGCACATTCACTTGTCAAGGGTGGGTGGAAGAAGAAGTCCATTTTTTTTGAACTTCCATATTGGAAGTCGTTGTACGTAAGACATTTCCTGGATGTTATGCATATTGAAAAAAATGTATTTGACAGCGTCATAGGTACGTTACTCAATATACAAGGAAAGTCTAAGGATGGCCTTAACATAAGGAAGGACATGGTAAACATGGGGATGAGAACTGAATTGGGACCCGTGACGAAAGGAAGACGAACATATCTGCCACCTGCTATTTACACTCTATCTAGAAAGGAGAAGAAAACATTGTGTAAGTTCCTCAGTGAAGTTAAAGTTCCAGAAGGCTACTCTTCAGATATTAGAAGACTTGTGTCCATGAAAGACCTCAAGTTAAAGAGTTTGAAGACGCATGATTGTCATGTTATAAGGGAACATTTTTTACCAATAGGTATACGTTCTATTCTGCCAGAAAAAGTAAGAAGCGCAATAACTAAGCTGTGTTTCTTCTTCAGGTCAATTTGCAGTAAGGTGGTCGATCCCGCGATCTTACCAACATTGCAAAAAGAGATAGTTGTTACTTTATGTGATCTTGAAATGTATTTTCCTCCCTCGTTTTTTGACATAATGGTTCATCTAGTCGTTCATCTTGTGAAAGAGACACAATTGTGCGGACCAGCTTATATGAGATGGATGTACCCTGCTGAACGTTATATGAAAATATTAAAAGGGTACGTGAAAAACAGAAGTCGACCGAAGGGTTGTATTGCCGAACGATACGTTGTTGAAGAAGCGGTTGAGTTTTGTACTGAATATCTGTCAAATGTTCAATCAATTGGACTCCCCAAATCTCATATTGTCGAAAAAAAAGAAGGAAAAAGGCTAATTGGAAATAAAGTTGTGACAGTATCAATGGTCGAACGGGATCAAGCGCACTTGTATGTTCTGCACAATGAGATTGAGGTTGAGCCGTATGTTGAAATGCACAAGGTTGTTCTCCGAGATTTAAATCCAAATAGAAATGAGAACTGGATAGTACGAGAGCACAATCGAAGTTTCATACCGTGGTTTAGGGATCATATTTATTCAAAGTATCGTTCAGATCCTGCTTCAGTAACAGAAAGGTTGAGATGTTTAGCCTATGGTCCAACTGTAATTGTGCTTTCTTATAGCGCATACGCTATTAATGGGTACACATTTTATACCAAAGAACAGGATGATAAAAGTACTATGCAAAATAGTGGTGTTACCTTGGTAGCTGAAGCAATGCACATATCAAGTGCGAATGACTTAAATCCGAAATTTGCAAATTTGTCATATTTTGGGGTTATCGAGCGCATTTTGGTGTTTGATTACGCGAAGTTTCAGATTCCTGTATTTGGTTGCAATTGGGTTGAAAATAATAGTGGCATACGAATGGATAAGTCAGGATTTTTGCAAGTGGATCTCAATAGGGTAGGGTACAAAGATGAGCCTTTCATTTTAGCCTCTCAAGCTAAACAAGTGTTCTATGTCAATGATCTGACAAGTACGAAATGGTCTATAGTGCTTTTATCTAACAAAATAGTTGATGAAAACATTGAAGATCAAGGTGATATTGGTGTTGGCATTGAATCTTGTACAAGAAACGATCAAAATGAGAATGAACCTTGTACTAGAAATGATCATAATGAGGGTATTTGGATCAATCCAACCGTCCGCGTTGTTAAGAGACGCGTAGAACACAATCCTACCAAGAAAAGAAAGAGACGTTAGTGATAAAGGTAATAGTATACATATTCCAACTAATTTGTTTTATTCAATTTGTACCGATTGTTTTAATCAATAGTATAGTACTTATTCAATTTTGGTGCATATTCTCGTTTTGTACATAACTTTTGAACCATGTATCCGTTTGTCGACTTCTTTACATGTAACTATACTATTTTGACGATTCCGGAGCTGCTCATGCACTTATCTTTACATTTCGGGACTGTTTTTTTATCGGTTTTGCTTCTGCCCGTAATCAAAATTCGGGCTTAGGGTCTGAATTTCGGAAAACCAACTTTATTTTTGAGTCCGTGGGGACGTTTTACCATAGCCATGTAAATTTTGTTCAATTCCTACAACTTTCTTTTTTGACGCTTATTTTGATTTGTACCGATTTCGTTTCCGAAACACTTGTACATGCATGGTTTGACTTCCATTTGACTTGTATAGATTGTTAGCTTATTAATAGTGTACTAATGTGCTTTAGTTTGTTTGATACAGGTTAAATGGCTCCGGATAGAGATGCTCCACCTGAAAACTCACAAGAAAACTCACAAGAAAGAGATGCTCAAGAAAGAGATGCCACGGATACAAATGCTCCACCTGATACTGAAGCAAAAGAAGTTGCACGAGGCATCACTATTATGAAGGGAATCGTTCGACATAGAGACCAAGGATTAGTATACCGTTTGGATTGGAATTCTGATAAACAAGCAATTGGTCCTAATTCTGCAAAGTTGACAAGCTATATTGGTACACTTGTTCGTATGCATATTCCGGTCTCCACACGTAAATGGAATCTGAAAAGCTTAGAGTTGGATGCGAAAAAAAAAGCGATTTGGGACGAGCTTCAGGTATATATCATATATGGTTAATTGTTGTTATTATCTTGACGATAAATTGTTTAAATTACTTATACTAACACACTATGCGTATGTTTTTTTGCAGAGGACTTTTGAGATACCAGATGATCGTAAACGCTACATACTTAGTTTGGCCGGCAAAAGATATAGAGGGTGGAAAGCTTTTTTAACAAACACCTATCTTAAGGATAAATATGGAAACTTTCTTGAAGAGGCACCGGGACGGCCAAAAAAGTATGAGATCTTCATTGGTGAAAAAGATTGGGCTGAGTTTGTAACTCAAAGAGATGAAGATTTTCGGAAAAGGAGTGCCACGAATAGTGCGAGAGCATCCAAACCCGCGTATCCATACAAAAAAGGGCGTATGGGATATGCACGCTTAGAGGATAAACTTGTAAGTAAATAGAAATGCATTTTAATTAATCGTCTAAATGTGTTTTATTTGACGATTTTATCATTTGTGTCAATGCATAGTTAGAGGAGTCTAAAAGTGAGGAAACCTCACTTCCTGTACATGTGTTATGGAGGGAAGCTCGTGTGGGCAAGAATCAAGTTGTCGATCCCGAAGTTCAGAGAGTTTTTACTGAATGTGTAAGTATAATACTGTGTCTTTAATTAAATCAAATGTTTTTTAATATATAAATGATTTTGTAATGTAAATGAATTACAGGAGACCTTGTCGCAATCGGAATCCACCGGTGAGGGGAGCGTACTTAGTAGAGCACTAGATGCTCCTGAGTATCCCGGTCGGGTGAGGGGTAAGGGTCATGGTGTGACTCCAACCTCTTTTTACAAGAGTCCTAGGAGAAGAAATCCTTCAAATGAAGAAGTGTTGCAAAAGTTGGCGGAATTGCAAGCACAAGTCTCTGAATTGCAAAGAGATAAAGAGATGTATATGAGAGAAAAGTGCAACACTTCATCGGTGAAAGAAACTAGTGATAAGGCTAGTATCAACTATCAAAGGAAATTTCCCGAGGTAATTATAATTTTTTTTCCTTTTAAATTGTTCTATTTTATTAATGATAATGACTTTATATTTACTATTGGTTTAGGGCATTTCATCTTGCCAACTATACTTATCAGAACCAAATTATCGACTAGTTGGCAAGGGAAAAGTGCACAACACTTTGGGAGATTTACTTCACCATAGACCGCTCCCGGATGGACACCTGAAAGTATCGGTGGATGTTGTAGTAGATCATGATGCGATGCTACCGGTACCTGACATGGTCTCAGAGACGACATTGCTGCGAGATGCAATAGGATCATTTGTTGCATGGCCCTCGGAGCTCATTACCATTAGTGATGAGGTATATTGAAAACGATTATGAATCATTTAGTTTTCGAATGTCAATTCTAAACCGTTTATTAATTATTTTTTACATTTTAATTTTAGACTGCTCCTATAAAACCCACAGTTAAGGGTAAAGGGATTTTACAGGAGGAGGAGTCCGTTGCATCACTAAAAGAGGTACATTTAAAGTGTTAATAATTAATCTGAATCTAAATCTGCATGATTTTATATTTTACCTAACTTATATGATTTTTAGGCATCCGCTCGGGAGTCACAACAAGTGACGCAGCAAGTTCGTACCGTACCACCCACTGGTCCTCCGAAGCCAGCGGGAAAAAAAGGCGGTGCTTTTGTGGCTCAATACCGGTCGACGCTCGCAACAATGGTTGATATGTCTAATTTGAAGGATGGTGCTTTACGTGAAATCGATATGGATGAAAGTGTCTTCGGTATTGAATTCAAGTCACTTATTACAATTGATGACTTGGAGGAGATTTTTAGGCATGATCAACTAGGCGTCACTAACATGCACTCATACATCCGGTAACATTCACTCATCCGATATATTATTTAATTAGTCCCACAATATAATTTATTTACACATTTCAATGAAAATAATCTAATGTTTATTATGTTTTTATTTAAGGTTGTTGTATGACAGAGTGTTGCGCGGGAATCCATTGTCTAACAGATTCCGTTTCGTGTCTTCCGCCCATTGTAGCGGAATGGCAATTGCTTCGGAACCGGAATCAGTTAGACAGCACTTAGTCGATAGATTCATGTCCACCGGCAATACAGAAAGTCTGTTTCTTTTGTGTATAGCAAAATTTTCATATAACCTATTGTTTTAATTTATAGAGCACACTGGTTGCTGCTTGCTATCAACCCTATAAGGGAAGTCGTGTATTATCTGAATTCGGTAAATGGTGAATGGACCAATTATCCGGCCATGAAGGACATCGTTGATTTGTAAGTGGGATCGTTCTAAATATATATTCGTGTATATTTATATATTTACTTATTTGTGGGATTGATCTAAACATATGCTTTTATATATTTGTTAATTAGATCAATACAAGTGTTCCGAAGTCAACGGGACGCACAGGTATCCCGAACTAAATCTAACAACATTACTTGGATCCAAGTGCAGGTACATTATTTTTCACAATGTTGCTTATAATATATTTATGCTACTTGATAAAACAAGACAATTATAGAATCTTATTTGTTTTTCTATGTAGTGTCCGCAACAGCGAAACAGTTACGATTGCGGATACTTTGTATTGAGGTTTATGAAAGAAATCCTTCAGGCAAATCAATTAGAGATTCCGCTCACGGTATGAATTTATAACTTAAGATAATTTCATATAATTTATTACATTTAACTAAATGTATCATTCATATTATGTTTTTGTTTTGTAGTACCTTAACGAATTCCGTGTTGCTGGGTACCCGAGACTTAAGTTGGAAGAAATAAAAGAGGATTTGTGTCAATTTTATATTAAGCGCTTTTTCATGTAGGATTTGTGTCGATTTGAACTATAATATTATTGATGTTGTAATGATGTATATATATAATTTTGGATATTATAATGGTATTATATTAGTATATATATATTGTCTTACTGATGGCTGAAATAATATCGTCGAAAATAAATTACAGGTCGAAAATATTACAGGTTGAAAACATATTACAGGTCGAAATAATATTACAGGTCGACTGGGAGGATTAAATTACAGGCTGCACATTAAAATACCTCATTTAGCAACGAAAGCGCTTTTAAAAAGCGCTCTTAAAGGCCCACCTACTAAAGCGCTTCTTTGTAAAAGCGCTGCCAAAGATTAATAAAAAAAGCAAAAAAAAAAAAAAAAGCAACATACGAAAGCGCTTTTGTAAAAGCGCTCTTATAGGGGGGGCTATCAGAGCGCTTTTTCCAAAAAAAGCGCTCTTAAAGCCCACACTATAAGAGCGCTTTTCCAAAAGCGCTTTAGTATGTTGCGTTTTTTTTTTTTTTACTCTCACAAGGGGGCCTATCACAGCGCTTTTCTGGAAAAAGCGCACTTAAAGGGGGGCCTACCAGAGCGCTTTTTCCATAAAAGCGTTCTTAAAGGGGGGCCTACAAGAGCGTTTTTTCCAGAAAAGCGCTCTTATAGGGGGGGCCTACCAGAGCGCTTTTTGAAGCGCTTTTGTTACCTTTGCCAGCGCTGCCTTTCACAGCGCTTTTAAGCGCTTTTAAAGCCCAAAAAAAGCGCTTTTAAAGCCCTTCCGTGTTGTAGTGATTAAATATCGTTTTTCTTTGCTTAGTAATACTAAGAGGAATGATCACATGTTGGTAACAATATAAATGCGATAAAACCATATATCTCCTAAAGATGAAGTATTTTTAAAACTAAAGTTAATAAATAGCAAAGTTCTATTGAGATGAAATACTTGATTTTAACTTTGTAAAATTCAAAATAAAACAAAAAATTATTCATGAACCTTAAAAGATATAAATAAGAAGATGTTAAGTTAGTATTAAGTTAAAGATACTATGATAGCTAACCCTCTGAAAAAAAAACCATGTTTATAAAAGGGGAAATAAATTCTGCTAAAAATTAATGAAAAAAATTAAGAAGACATGTATGAATGTAAAGCTTGGAAAAAGGGATAAAAAGTGGTGATTTGAGAGCAAATTAAAAAGAGAGATTATATATAAGGAAAGATAACATTTATTGGGACACCCATAATAATGAAGTACATTATAATTCTTTGAAAGCTTTTTATAGGCACAAATAAGCAATGAAATGTTTTAGAATATATAACAATTTAGCCAAGGGTGATTCTTGTATGACTCAACAATGTATGAGTTAATTAATAGTAACTTCTTAAATATTAAATAGCATTTTTTTTTTGGATTTTATAATTGACATAAACATGTCTTAATAACATTTAGATAAATTTATCATTTTTATATTATAAAAAAATATTCAAGATTCACTTAATTTTGTTAGTTAAGGAATGATATATATATATATATATTATACAATATTTTATGAGTAATAATTAAGTAAATACTACTCACTTACCTATAGAATTTTTACTATATATATCTATAGAATTTAATGATTTACTATGCTTATAACTTTTCTAGAATCACCAATTATATATCCATTTAACTAAGGATTAAAAATTAATAATTGAATAATCTAATAAAATTGGGAAAGATTTATTATTCAGTGTATAAATTAAATTTATGAGTTTGATTTTTCCAACAATTTCCTAAAAGAATTTATCATATATTCTATTATAAAAATTAAATTCTTCTACATATAAATTGTTTGGGACTAAACAACTTTGGGACTTTAACTTTTTTTCGTTCCTCTTAAACTCTAAAATATGAGAGATCCTTCTTTTGTGAGCTCAAAGGCTTAAGAATAACATAATAATATAAAATTTGTGCTTTTACTAAAAATTGAATTTCATGGGGAAGTATCACTTTATTCAAAAATAATTATTTCATAGTAAAAACGATTCAGTTTTTTGTTAAAATATTAAAAAAGTCACACACACAGATATATATATATATATATATATATATATATATATATATATATATATATATATATATATATATATATATATATCAAATGCTATTTTAAATTTAAATATTTGTAAAAAATTTTAATGAATTTATTTATTAAATCAATTTAGGTTAAAAAAAATAGATTGATTATATTTATAATGTTAACTTGTCATATTTAATTCTTATTTTTAAACCTACAACACATTATCCCACATGTTTTGAATTTGATATTATTAAAATTTAAATAAAAAAGCATAATTCTTGTATACAAAGTGACTAATAATCTGCCCTCCCTATAATAAAAAAAAAACTAATAATCCTATAATTACAATAATAGTTTAACATATACATAATTTCATTTATTGGAAATTATTAACTTTAACTATTAATGATGTTTATTTAAATTCTTCAAAGTTTATAATTGAAGAATACAAGTCATTCCCCAAGATTAATGGCATCCGTCACGCATTATTTCGACGAATTTAGTTCAATTGTTTAATACAACATTTAGAAATAAAAAATATATATTTCTTTATAACAAAAGCATAATATTGCGAGAAAAATAAAATAAGCACTAATCCAAACTCGATGACTAACTCAACACGTTTTTAACTTCTAGTAGTTTATGGTGATAAATAAAAAATTGATTTTTAAAAGAAACATGATCATTGAGACTCTAAATGCAAATGCAGCTCCTTCATAATAAATTTTTGTATGCATGGTGAAAACTCAAGCGCAAGCCATAATTTTGGGGCATCTTCAAGGAAACTTTGTATTATTTAATCTTATTTTGAAAAAAAATGATTTTCTTCTTCAATTTCTTGGTTGGGCCCTAAAATCAAAGATTGCACCCGAATTCTCGATACGGGAGATCATTCAAGTTAGCGCAAAAAATGCACCCATCCTACCTAAAACTTATATTTTAAAAATGAATTTCACAAAAAGTCATTTTCTTTAGGGATTTATAATCCACTTATATCGTATTAAATATCGTTTTTCTTTGCTTAGTAATACTAAGAGGAATGATCACATGTTGGTAACAATATAAACGCGATAAAACCAAATATCTCCTAAAGATTAAGTATTTTTAAAACTAAAGTTAATAAATAGCAAAGTTCTATTGAGATGAAATACTTGATTTTAACTTTGTAAAATTCAAAATAAAACAAAAAATTATTCATGAACCTTAAAAGATATAAATAAGAAGATGTTAAGTTAGTATTAAGTTAAAGATACTATGATAGCTAACCCTCTGAAAAAAAACCATGTTTATAAATTCTGCTAAAAATTAATGAAAAAAATTAAGAAGACATGTATGAATGTAAAGCTTGGAAAAAGGGATAAAAAGTTGTGATTTGAGAGCAAATTAAAAAGAGAGATTATATATAAGGAAAGATAACATTTATTGGGACACACATAAAAATGAAGTACATTATAATTCTTTGAAAGCTTTTTATAGGCACAAATAAGCAATGAAATGTTTTAGAATATATAACAATTTAGATAAGGGTGACTCTTGTATGACTCAACAATGTATGAGTTAATCAATAGTAACTTCTTAAATATTAAATAGCATTTTTTTTTGGATTTTATAATTGACATAAACATGTCTTAATAACATTTAGATAAATTTATCATTTTTATATTATAAAAAAAAATTCAAGATTCACTTAATTTTGTTAGTTAAGGAATGATATATATATTATACAATATTTTATGAGTAATAATAAAGTAAATACTACCCACTTACCTATAGAATTTTTAATATATATATATATATATATATATATATATATATATATATATATATATATATATATATATATATATATATATATATATATATATATATATATATATATATATATAGAATTTAATGATTTACTATGCTTATAACTTTTCTAGAATCACCAATTATATATCCATTTCATTAAGGATTAAAAATTAATAATTGAATAATCTAATAAAATTGAGAAAGATTTATTATTCAGTGTATAAATTAAATTTATGAGTTTGATATTTCCAACAATTTCCTAAAAGAATTTATCATATATTCTATTATAAAAATTAAATTCTTCTACATATAAATTGTTTGGGACTAAACAACATTGGGACTTTAACTTTTTTTCGTTCCTCTTAAACTCTAAAATATGAGAGATCCTTCTTTTGTGAGCTCAAAGGCTTAAGAATAACATAATAATATAAAATTTATGCTTTTACTAAAAATTGAATTTCATGGTGAAGTATCACTTTATTCAAAAATAATTATTTCATAGTAAAAACGATTCAGTTTTTTGTTAAAATATTAAAAAAGTCACACACACACACACACACACACACACACACACACACACACACACACACACACACACACACACACACACACACACACACACACTCACACACACACACACACACACACACACACACACACACACACACACACACACACACACACACACACACACACACACACACACACACACACACACACACACACACACACACACACTCACACACACACACACACACACACACACACACACACACACACACACACACACACACACACACACACACACACACACACACACCACACACACACACACACACACACACACACACACACACACACACACACACACACACACACACACACACACACACACACACACACACACACACACACACACATATATATATATATATATATATATATATATCAATGCTATTTTCATTTTAAACATTTGTAAAAAATTTAATGAATTTATTTAAATATTATTATAATTTATTAAATCAATTTAGATAAAAAAATAGATGTATTGTATTTACAATGTTGACTTGTCATATTTAATTCTTATTTTTCAATCTACAACACATTATCTCACATGTTTTGAATTTGATATTATTAAAATTTAAATAAAAAAACATAATTCTTGTATACAAAGTGACTAATAATCTGCCCTCCCTATAATAAAAAAAAAAACTAATAATCCTATAATTACAATAACAGTTTAACATATACATAATTTCATTTATTGGAAATTATTAACTTTAACTATTAATGATGTTTATTTAAATTCTTCAAAGTTTATAATTGAAGAATACAAGTCATTCCCCAAGATTAATGGCATCCGTGATGCATTATTTCGACGAATTTATTTCAATTGTTTAATACAACATTTAGAAATAAAAAGTGTATATTTCTTTATAACAAAAGCATAATATTGCGAGAAAAATAAAATAAGCACTAATCCAAACTCGATGACTAACTCAACACGTTTTTAACTTCTAGTAGTTTATGGTGATAAATAATAAATTGATTTTTAAAAGAAACATGATCATTGAGACTCTAAATGCAGCTCCTTCATAATAAATTTTTGTATGCATGGTGAAAACTCAAGCGCAAGCCGTAATTTTGGGACATCTTCAAGGAAACTTTGTATTATTTAATCTTATTTTGAAAAAAAATGATTCTCTTCTTCAATTTCTTGGTTAAGATTTCCTCTTCATTTAGGGCCCTAAAATCAAAGATTGCACCCGAATTCTCGATACGGGAGATCATTCAAGTTAGCGCAAAAAATGCACCCATCCTACCTAAAAGTTATATTTTAAAAATGAATATCACAAAAAGGCATTTTCTTTAGGGATTTATAATCCACTTAAATCGTATTAAATATCGTTTTTCTTTGCTTAGTAATTTTGTTAGTTAAGGAATGATATATATATATATATATATATATATATATATATATATATATATATATATATATATATATATATATATACAATATTTTATGAGTAATAATTAAGTAAATACTACCCACTTACCTATAGAGTTTTTACTATATATATATCTATAGAATTTAATGATTTACTATGCTTATAACTTTTCTAGAATCACCAATTATATATCCATTTAACTAAGGATTAAAAATTAATAATTGGGCTAGGGTTAGCATGACCAAGGCAAAACGGCGCGTTGGCCGGCCGAAAGCTACGGCGGCGACGCTCCCCAGCTCAGCGACAAACACTACATCTGCATCAGGTATCAAGGAACAATCAGAACCATCAGCGATAGACATACCCACGGCTCCGGAAAGGAAGCAACCAACTCCCCCGGTGGTGAGTATGCAACCGGAGGTTAAGAAAGGGGATGTGAAACCATGGGTAGAAACTATTCAAGGTAATCGTAATTTGAATCGAGGAATGGCTGTTGAGTTTGTGGCTCCACAACTCATCAATGGAAAGGAGACGATCCTCATCGAAGATAGTGATGTGGCGGATGAACTAGTGTATTGGGAAAACGCAATAATTCTTTTTGCTCTGGGAGAAATACTATCTATGCACGCGGTGAAGAGTTTTATGGAGAAATCATGGAACTTCGTCACGCTACCAGAACTGTATTACAACGAGGCTGGGTACTTTATTGTCAGATTCAAAAGCTCAGAGGACCAGAGTAAAGTTATGGAACAAGGGCCTTACTTCATATATGGTAAACTTCTATTCCTCAAATACTGGTCTATTGATTTTGAACTTAAGGCCGATCTGCTCAGGGTTCTTCCATTGTGTATAACCTTACCAAATTTACCATTACACCTGTGGGGGCAGAAGAGCATATCCAAGATTACTAGTGCTCTGGGGAAGCCAATCATGACGGATGAATGCACGGCCCGAAAACTGCGCATTTCATATGCCAGAGTGTTAGTTGAAGTTGACATCACAAGACCTGTAAAGGAGTCCATCTGTATAAGCTTGAATGGCAAAGATTGGGAGCAGAAATTTGAATACGAATGGAAACCCAAATATTGTCAATCCTGTCTGCGTATTGAGCATGATTGTGCAGCGAAGAAACCTACAGGAAAACAGAAACCTCATCAAAAAGCTTGGCAACCAGTCCGGAAGCTAAGTGATCCTATTGAGGAAGGCCCAACTGTTGAGGTTGTCATTGCTGAACCTGTGCAAGAGAGCAAGAAACCCATAGATACTAACACAGATGAAGGCTGGACCCAAGTGATATCTAGAACTGATAAAGCGAAAAAAAAAGATCAATTTCACCCAGGAGGATATGGATGTACAGAATGTGTTCACCCCATTAGGAATTGGAGTTGTTCTTGCTGGGGAGAGCAGTAGTTATAAATGATTACAACATGGAATGTGCGGGGCATTAATAAAGAAGCAAAGCATAATGAGGTATGCTCCTTCCTCAAAACTATTCATGTTCCGATTGTTGCTTTGCTAGAAACTCGTGTTAAAGAGGCTAATGCTAAGAAGATTAGGAGAAAATTTGGCAATAAATGGTCCTAAATTGACAATTATCCTTTTCATCCAAATGGGAGGATTTGGTTAATGTGGAATCATCAAGAGGTGGGAATAAATTTGCTGCACACAGAAGAACAATTCATCCATGTGGAGGTTCTTGACTTGAATAAACAGGTTCAGTATCAAGCTACTATTGAGTGTGTTACATCTGTCTCATACAGATTCTCTCTAAATGGGGAACCAAGTGATGTTCTGAAGGCCAAAAGAGGTTTACGGCGGGGTGATCCTATATCACCATTATTATTTGTGCTTATCATGGAATACTTGTATAGAGTCCTCCAAACTCTCAAGGATGCCCCCGCGTTTAGATTCCACCCTAAATGTGCTAAGCTGAGTATTATAAATATATGTTTTGCTGATGATATCTTGGTTTTTTCTAGGGCTGATGTTCCTTCTATCAAGCTGATCATGCAGAAAATTAGTGAATTCACTCAAGCTTCTGGCCTTCAAATGAGTCAACCTAAAAGTAAACTTTATTGTGGTGGAGTGGCTGTCCCGGACCAACTGTTGCTGACTCAGGAAACTGGCTTCCAAGTTGGAAGCCTGCCATTCAAGTACCTTGGTGTACCTTTAGATAACAAGAAGCTATCTATTGCGAATTGCCAGCCGTTAATTGACAGGATGACATGCAGACTTACTCACTGGTGCAACAGACTGTTATCATACGCTGGGAGACTTCAGCTAGTGAAAAGCATCTTGTTTGCTATTGCTAATTATTGGTTACAAATCTTCCCTCTCCCTAAAAGAATCATTGCCCATGTGGAGAGCCTGTGTAGGCGGTTTCTGTGGACTGGACAGGATAGTAACAGCAAGAAGGCCCCGATAGCATGGGAGTTTGTTTGCAATCCAATAGCTGCAGGAGGTATGAATGTCATTGATCTTGGCTTTTGGAATCGGGCTACTATTGGCAAGATGCTGTGGGATCTTTGTCACAAGAAGGATAGATTATGGATTAATTGGGTGAATCATTTTTATATGAAAAGAGAGAGCATCAATACGTATGTGCCTAAACAAACAGCATCCTGGACCATAAAGGCAATGTTTAAACACAAAACTGTGATGTTGAATTCTGCAGCTTGGCAAAGTTTTAATGCGACAGGTAGGTACAAAACAAGTAGAATGTATTTGGAACTTCGAGGGGAGAAACCTACTGTTCCTTGGAGAAACCTTATTAGAGGTAATATCGCAAGGCCTCGTACGGTTTTCATGTTGTGGATGACTTGCTTAACTCGGCTCCCAACCAAAGATAGAATGCTCAAGTTTGGAGTTGGAACTGATGGTAAATGCGTATTCTGTAATGAATCTGAATCATGTGACCACTTGTTTTTTGAGTGCAGGGACACTAAACATACTTGGAAGCAGGCCCTTGAGTGGATGCATATAGTGCACACTCCTCAGAATTGGGAAAATGAGCTGAAATGGATCATTGATGCAACTAGGGGCAAAAGTTGTCGCGCGAAGCTTCTGAAAATATGTATTGCTGAGACGATATACCACGTGTGGTTAATTAGGAATAGAAAAGTGTTTCAACTAAATAACAATCTTGAGCTAGACTTCTTGGTAATCAAAGAAGTGGTTTCTGAACGTGTGAAGATGGATAGGAAACTATGGTCTTATTGTAATTATCTATAGTTTCTAGTTTGTGAAACTTGTCTCCTTGTTGCTTGGATCTTCGGATCAGCTTGTACTCTCATGCCTTTTTTGGAAATATATATTCATTATTTGCTCCAAAAAAAAAAATTAATAATTGAATAATCTTATAAAATTGGGAAAGATTTATTATTCAGTGTATAAATTAAATTTATGAGTTGTTTGGGACTAAACAACTTTGAGACTTTAACTTTTTTTCGTTCCTCTTAAACTCTAAAATATGAGAGATCCTTCTTTTGTGAGCTCAAAGGCTTAAGAATAACATAAAAATATAAAATTTATGCTTTTACTAAAAATTGAATTTCATGGTGAAGTATCACTTTATTCAAAAATAATTATTTCATAGTAAAAACGATTCAGTTTTTAGTTAAAATATTAAAAAAGTCACATATATATATATATATATATATATATATATATATATATATATATATATATATATATATATATATATATCAATGCTATTTTAATTTTAAACATTTGTAAAAATTTTAATGAATTTATTTAAATATTAATATAATTTATTAAATCAATTTAGGTAATAAAAATAGATGTATTATATTTACAATGTTGACTTGTCATATTTAATTCTTATTTTTAAACCTACAACACATTATCCCACATGTTTTGAATTTGATATTATTAAAATTTAAATAAAAAAACATAATTCTTGCATACAAAGTGACTAATAATCTGCCCTCCCTATAATAAAAGAAAAACTAAGAATCCTATAATTACAATAATAGTTTAACATATACATAATTTTATTTATTGGAAATTATTAACTTTAACTATTAATGATGTTTATTTAAATTCTTCAAAGTTTATAATTGAAGAATACAAGTCATTCCCCAAGATTAATGGCATCCGTGAAGCATTATTTTGACGAATTTAGTTCAATTGTTTAATACAACCTTTAAAAATAAAAAATATATATTTCTTTATAACAAAAGCATAATATTGCGAGAAAAATAAAATAAGCACTAATCCAAACTCGATGACTAACTCAACACGTTTTTAACTTCTAGTAGTTTATGGTGATAAATAATAAATTGATTTTTAAAAGAAACATGATCATTGAGACTCTAAATGCAGCTCCTTCATAATAAATTTTTGTATGCATGGTGAAAACTCAAGCGCAAGCCGTAATTTTGGGGCATCTTCAAGGAAACTTTGTATTATTTAATCTTATTTTAAAAAAAAATGATTCTCTTCTTCAATTTCTTGGTTTAGATTTCCTCTTCATTTAGGGCCCTAAAATCAAAGATTGCACCCGAATTCTCGGTACGGGAGATCATTCAAGTTAGCGCAAAAAATGCACCCATCCTACCTAAAAGTTATATTTTAAAAATGAATTTCACAAAAAGTCATTTTCTTTAGGGATTTATAATCCACTTAAATCGTATTAAATATCGTTTTTCTTTGCTTAGTAATACTAAGAGGAATGATCACATGTTGGTAACAATATAAATGCGATAAAACCATATATCTCCTAAAGATGAAGTATTTTTAAAACTAAAGTTAATAAATAGCAAAGTTCTATTGAGATGAAATACTTGATTTTAACTTTGTAAAATTCAAAAAAAAACAAAAAATTATTCATGAACCTTAAAAGATATAAATAAGAAGATGTTGAGTTAGTATTAAGTTAAATATACTATGATAGCTAACCCTCAGAAAAAAAAACCATGTTTATAAAAGGGGAAATAAATTCTGCTAAAAATTAATGAAAAAAATTAAGAAGACATGTATGAATGTAAAGCTTGGAAAAAGGGATAAAAAGTGGTGATTTGAGAGCAAATTAAAAAGAGAGATTATATATGAGGAAAGATAACATTTATTGGGACACCCATAATAATGAAGTACATTATAATTCTTTGAAAGCTTTTTATAGGCACAAATAAGCAATGAAATGTTTTAGAATATATAACAATTTAGATAAGGGTGACTCTTGAATGACTCAACAATGTATGAGTTAATCAATAGTAACTTCTTAAATATTAAATAGTATTTTTTTTTTTGGATTTTATAATTGACATAAACATGTCTTAATAACATTTAGATAAATTTATCATTTTTATATATAAAAAAATATTCAAGATTCACTTAATTTTGTTAGTTAATGAATGATATATATATTATACAATATTTTATGAGTAATAATTAAGTAAATACTACTCACTTACCTATAGAATTTTTACTATATATATCTATAGAATTTAATGATTTACTATGCTTATAACTTTTCTAGAATCACCAATTATATATCCATTTAACTAAGGATTAAAAATTAATAATTGAGTAATCTAATAAAATTGGGAAAGATTTATTATTTAGTGGATTAATATAAATTTATGAGTTTGATTTTTCCAACAATTTCCTAAAAGAATTTATCATATATTCTATTATAAAAATTAAATTCTTCTACATATAAATTGTTTGGGACTAAACAACTTTGAGACTTTAACTTTTTTTCGTTCCTCTTAAACTCTAAAATATGAGAGATCCTTCTTTTGTGAGCTCAAAGGCTTAAGAATAACATAATAATATAAAATTTATGCTTTTACTAAAAATTGAATTTCATGGTGAAGTATCACTTTATTCAAAAATAATTATTTCATAGTAAAAACGATTCAGTTTTTTATTAAAATATTTAAAAAGTCATATATATATATATATATATATATATATATATATATATATATATATATATATATATATATATATATATATATATATATATATATCAATGCTATTTTAATTTTAAACATTTGTAAAATTTTTAATGAATTTATTTATTAAATCAATTTAGGTAAAAAAAAATAAATGTATTATATTTTCAATGTTAACTTGTCATATTTAATTCTTATTTTTAAACCTACAACACATTATCCCACATGTTTTGAATTTGATATTATTAAAATTTAAATAAAAAAACATAATTCTTTTATACAAAGTGACTAATAATCTGCCCTCCCTATAATAAAAAAAAACTAATAATCCTATAATTACAATAATAGTTTAATATATACATAATTTCATTTATTGGAAATTATTAACTTTAACTATTAATGATGTTTATTTAAATTCTTCAAAGTTTATAATTGAAGAATACAAGTCATTCCCCAAGATTAATGGCATCCGTGACGCATTATTTCGACGAATTTAGTTCAATTGTTTAATACAACATTTAGAAATAAAAAATATATATTTCTTTATAACAAAAGCATAATATTGCGAGAAAAATAAAATAAGCACTAATCCAAACTCGATGACTAACTCAACACGTTTTTAGCTTCTAGTAGTTTATGGTGATAAATAATAAATTGATTTTTAAAAGAAACATGATCATTGAGACTCTAAATGCAGCTCCTTCATAATAAATTTTTGTATGCATGGTGAAAACTCAAGCGCAAGCCGTAATTTTGGGGCATCTTCAAGGAAACTTTGTATTATTTAATCTTATTTTAAAAAAAATGATTCTCTTCTTCAATTTCTTGGTTTAGATTTCCTCTTCATTTAGGGCCCTAAAATCAAATATTGCACCCGAATTCTCGATACGGGAGATCATTCAAGTTAGTGCAAAAAATGCACCCATCCTACCTAAAAGTTATATTTTAAAAATGAATTTCACAAAAAGTCATTTTCTTTAGGGATTTATAATCCACTTAAATCGTATTAAATATCGTTTTTCTTTGCTTAGTAATACTAAGAGGAATGATCACATGTTGGAAACAATATAAATGCGATAAAACCATATATCTCCTAAAGATGAAGTATTTTTAAAACTAAAGTTAATAAATAGCAAAGTTCTATTGAGATGAAATACTTGATTTTAACTTTGTAAAATTAAAAAAAAAAAACAAAAAATTATTCATGAACCTTAAAAGATATAAATAAGAAGATGTTAAGTTAGTATTAAGTTAAATATACTATGATAGCTAACCCTCAGAAAAAAAACCATGTTTATAAAAGGGGAAATAAATTCTGCTAAAAATTAATGAAAAAAATTAAGAAGACATGTATGAATGTAAAGCTTGGAAAAAGGGATAAAAAGTGGTGATTTGAGAGCAAATTAAAAAGAGAGATTATATATAAGGAAAGATAACTTTTATTGGGACACCCATAATAATGAAGTACATTATAATTCTTTGAAAGCTTTTTATAGGCACAAATAAGCAATGAAATGTTTTAGAATATATAACAATTTAGATAAGGGTGACTCTTGTATGACTCAACAATGTATGAGTTAATCAATAGTAACTTCTTGAATATTAAATAGCATTTTTTTTTTTTTGGATTTTATAATTGACATAAACATGTCTTAATAACATTTAGATAAATTTATCATTTTTATATATAAAAAAATATTCAAGATTCACTTAATTTTGTTCGTTAAGGAATGATATATATATATTATACAATATTTTATGAGTAATAATTAAGTAAATACTACTCACTTACCTATAGAATTTTTACTATATATATATCTATAGAATTTAATGATTTACTATGCTTATAACTTTTCTAGAATCTTTGATTATATATCCATTTAACTAAGGATTAAAAATTAATAATTGAATAATCTAATAAAATTGGGAAAGATTTATTATTCAGTGTATAAATTAAATTTATGAGTTTGATTTTTCCAACAATTTCCTAAAAGAATTTATCATATATTCTATTATAAAAATTAAATTCTTCTACATATAAATTGTTTGGGACTAAACAACTTTGAGACTTTAACTTTTTTTTCGTTCCTCTTAAACTCTAAAATATGGGAGATCCTTCTTTTGTGAGCTCAAAGGCTTAAGAATAACATAATAATATAAAATTTATGCTTTTACTAAAAACTGAATTTCATGGTGAAGTATCACTTTATTTAAAAATAATTATTTCATAGTAAAAACGATTCAGTTTTTTGTTAAAATATTAAAAAAGTCACACATATATATATATATATATATATATATATATATATATATATATCAATGCTACTGTAACACCCCATACATAACTGACTAGTATATTATGCATGAAACGTTAAAATTGATATTGAGTACATACAAAAGCTATAGTTATAGAAAGATCCATATAAAATACAACATGAAATTCTACTAAGAAGCATAATACATGAGTCTTCAATGGATCTTGCACAGCGGAATGTCAAAACCAACGAGGTCTTCGAGCCAACACCACTTCCAAGTCTTCAGTCCAAGCCTGCTACTGACCAAAACACCACTAAACTGCACCTGAAAAAAATATAAGTTGATTGGGGTGAGGTTACTAAATCTCAGTGAGTCCTCCTATCCTATGGGTCCACTCGGTTCTATAGGGTACATGCATCACAGACTGAATCCACCATTGATCCGGGGTTCAAGCTCACATCCGGTACAAGTACGGAGCAAACACATGAATCGTCCACCATAGGAGTCATCATATCACAAGTACACAAATAGTACAACAAACACGTATGCAGACCCATACCCATGTACGGGGAATCCAGAAGTGGTAACAACCAAACTACCAAGGCTGCACACACACCCTCGGTGGGTTCACCCATGCCTATTTGCCAAGAGACTTGCACAAGCACCCTGCAAGAGTGATTAAATGGGTTCGCACAGGCCTACATGGCTACGAGATGACCTTGCCTAAGAGGCGACACCATCCCATTAACCATTTGTACGCACGTGGTGTTAACAGCAAGTGCAACACGCCGTCTCGACGCATGAGCCCATCCGGGTAGGAACCTAATGATGTAGCCTACTTGGCATCACTAGAGATGGTTTACCTGTTACGCGTAGGCTTAGTTAGCCGCATAACGCCATCATACCGAGCACGCGAGTGTGTACACAGCAAGTGAGTAAAACGCCTCCAGACCCTCACAAGCACACTACAACGGTAGTTCAGGTGTGTTAATCATACCAAGAACGCCAATGTGTACACAGCAAGTGAGTAAAACCCTGTACGGAAACTCACGAGCACATCGCAATGGTAATTGGAAACTAGTCCATATACAATGGTGCCTTACCACCTAGTAGTGGCCCACTTCGATTCTAGCATACCACACGCATAACAAGCGTCAATCACACAATACAATCAATCCCGAATGTTTAACCGAAACAATGGGAATTAATGATCATTATCACACAAAGCATCATGCCACAAACAAGCAACCATCTCCGAACGTCAATCGAACGAACGGATAAACATAATACGGTCATCATAAAGCATATTAACATAATGCATTAATTAATGATCCGCATATTGAGAATCAACACATCCATGATTATTACTAGCATTAACATGTTCAAATATAATTTAAACAAGTCTCACACGACTAAGGAGGCGTTCGGTTCTCTATTCGGAACGGAACTGCTCTCGGGGAAATTAGTAACGTAAAATCCCGCCCGACGAGGCGCACTAAGTGGGGTTCCAATATTATTAAATCAAACATTCTGATTTGGGGATCAATTTTATTAGATAGTACATGTCGCTAGCTTTCCAACGATATAAAGTTTGCGCGAAACGGACTTACGACGCAAAAGTTATGAATTTCCGAAGTTTTGGAAAATCTGCCCAACAGCAATGTAACGGGTTACATGAATCATGTAACCGGTTACATCACTGTAAAACTGCATTTTTCACCCTTTTTCACACATGTAACCGGTTACATCAACCATGTAACCGGTTACATCGCCAACAGACCCAAAAATTCTGCATTTTAAGAGTTCTAAACCAGTGCCAAACCTATCCAAATAATTCCCAGCTTCACATACAATCCATAAACGAATTTATAACATGCATATATACAAAATCATCACCATGCAAAGGATTAAACCAATACAACATTTCATAACATTATCAATTAACAATTTATCATATAAGCATGTTAATCATCATGAATTTTCACTCAAACCCCAACATGCAAATTTCCCATGATTCCCCCAAAGTCTCTAACTAAGGACTCACCTTGGATCAATAGGGCTTAGGATTGTGTTCTTGCTTCCATTAAACTTCCTTCTTGATCAAATCTTCATCTCCAACAAGAACAAACCCGTAATCCCTCTTTTCACACTTTCAGCATGACTGACACAACTTCAAGTTCGATTTTCTCCTTCAATACAGAAGCTATAAACACGAATTAGTATACCAAAACGAAGAGAATTTCGTTAGCTTTCCAACGGGACCAGAATTGTTACAAACGGAGTTACGAGCAGAGAGATATGACCTGTTTTGTGGAGCTGTACCAAGGGTTGCGAAAATGACTTTGATGAACATAAGCTCTTCTTTCTCCTCCATGCTCTTAATCACTTTTCTCATAAATTCTGATTTTGGAATGGTCTACCACCAAACAATGCCTTAAGTCCTCATGCAATCATGTTTAATGACCAATGTGCCCTCTAACCATGCCAAAATTACTAGTTTGCCATCTAGTTGGATTCTCACTAACCCACTTACTTTCTTAATAGTCCCTCTTAGATTAATATAGAATGATTCTATATGCATTCCAATAACTAATTAGCCGATTTAAGAAAAAATACCGATGTCGGGGGATCGGGGTATTACATTCTCCCCCCCCCCTTAAATAGAATTCGTCCTCGAATTCCTTTCAATCATCGCGAAAAACCAACTCTTCACATCTATCCAACCAAGGAAAGGAATAATACTCACATTTCTCTTCAGATAATCTCACTACTCTGTCTGAGGGTCATTCCATACGAAGAAACCTAATCTGCCAAAACGCTTGCATTCCACTACACATGACCAGAAGCTCTAATCCTCGCGCAACCCATCTCTGCAGATACTTCGTCTTAACATACCCCAGAAAAGATTCTTCCCCTTATGTCGATATCCTTCGTTCACTTTCTGGTGTGTTCACCCTCGTTCAAAAAAAACATTAATGATTCACTCAGCTCCTTGAATTACCTCCCACTTGAGAATTACCGTCACAACGTCGCTTCTGCGATAACACTTCAAGTTATCCTCCACTCGAGTCCATACAATGTCATTAGGTGATTTCCAAATTCCTCGGTCTTAACCTCTGGTTCCCAAAGTCTTAGGATGATTGCTCCAAATTTATCTTTACTTATACAACTGAATCTCCTTACTTTAACCCTTACTCCAGTTTAGACATAACAACTGTCACTGTAAACCACGAAGGTGTAATCATCTTGCAACTGTAGCCTTGACATTCGACAACTTCAAACAAGATTCTACTGGTAAGACGCGAAATTCAACAACTGACCTGTAACCATTGTACCAGTCTTCCTGTACAATCGTAGTACACAAGGCATAACCACAAAGAACTTGCGCCAACTGAATGTCCTCTCTAGCCTTCAGCATTTCGACGGTCTGATACTCAGTCCAACCCTTGTGACTTGCAAGCTAAACTGATGACCTACGAACGTCGGACTGCATGCCATCCACAAAAAGTATTCCCAAGTTGGCCCATAGACAACACCTCTCGAGCTTATGGCGGATCTCCGAGAGAGACTGACATAAACGAAACGCTGCTTCGACAATTTCCCTTAGGAAGATACTTTCATCCCAACATAAAATCCTACAAATAGTCCGTTCGTTCCTGCCTCAGACTTATCTGATCCTTCCTTGATCCGTTGCGCTACTCTGATCCCAACAAGTCACACACCTTGAAATCCTCCGAGTCACGTTATATCCATAATTCACTTAGTTCCCATTAATACACAATAATTCCTTATCTACAGTCGTCCAATTACAACACGTGCCAGAACTCTATATACATCCATCATCGACTACTACTCTTTGAAGTTGCGTACTTTCCAGAATCAAGCTTCTACCTACTCTACCATTCCATATAGTTCATCTACCACAACTTAGGTACACGTTTCATCCTCAGGACATTGAAACCCAAATACTCACTGACTTAGAGGTTGGTCCTTGTCGCTGATTTCCTCAGCAGGTGCATCCTTCATTGCAGTGCTTCCAACGGTCTGAGTGTAGTCACAATGCAAGAAATTGCACTTTGCACTTCGAACATCTCTCTTATAAACTCCTTAGCAGTTCTCAAACAAAAATGTCCGTGCTTTACCAAGATTAACACTTCTCCACTCATATTATCTAGCAATACCTTACCAGACACATCACACATCGATCGATCCAAGGTACAATTCAAATATTCCATCACCGGTCGTGGTACATGATATCCACTCACCATGCTGACCAGGATATCATGACCGCACATGAGTCCCACTCTAGACACTCATGCAAAATTACCAACTTAACACTTCACGAAACGAGAACGTCCCCAAGGTACAATCTGATACTAACTCACGCGATTACGATCACTCAAAGTCTCCATAAGTATAGTATCGTATCTTGATCCATTTCACCATCGTCTGCCTAGTTATTCCCCTACTATCGAGCACGACGTATGGATCCCCATCCCCATATCTTATGAGAGTCTGGATCTGCATCTCAGGAGTATCACGTCAGAATTCTACCTTGAGCTTCGGATCACCTTTGTCCCACACATGTCGGAAAAAGGATTACTCACGCATCTTGTGCATGATAGCGATACTGTGGCATTATACCCGTCTGGTAGTACCAACATGGTGGTCCAACTCCGAGGCCATGTATCTAGGTAACCTACCTCAGTGGCGTATAATGATCTCCACGCGTATCCTAGAGTCACAACCGACAAGTGTCTGAACAGGCTTCCAATAGGCTCATCGTTCCTCAAGTCCTTCGAATCACACCCCTCAGGATGCTAAAACCTGAGAGTGCTACACACCAAGGTTTACTTACTCGGAAAGCCAACACGGCAAGCACGAAGATTTGAAGCTCAACTTCGGATCACCATGCAGTGCGCGTACCCATTCGTCCCACGCATGCATGAGATTCCAAGGATAATTCAGTTCAGATAGGAATACTATGGTTCCTAACAACCAACATAATTGCGATCATCCTACTGACGTTCCGGATAGATCTTAGTTCTTACTCGCCTGAACGCCCAACGCCAAGCGTAGTTCTATGGCTTCACTCGGGGTCAGACAAACAACAACTAACAAGAACTTAGGTCACTGCATTTCACGCTTCTACATCATTTCATATTCCATCTAGCGTAGTTCTAGAACTTAAATACAAAATGATAAGAACGGAAATGCATGCCCTCTTCCACCGACAAGGTATTCAAGCTTCGCCAATCTTAAATTACCACACTCATACATTCCACCAACATCTACTAGGTAACTACTCTCGCTTAGGGTACTTCAAGTTGGATCAGGATCTAATACTTCATCCATCCAATTACTGTCCGTACCAGCGCAATCAGAAAGGTCTAACTCTTCTGTCCGCATTTCCAGAGGCCATTTTGCCCTATTAGCTCACCCGTCACACTTAACACCGGCAGCATCATCAGTACTGAATTCTACTAATTCACAGCTCAGCACCTTCGGAGAATCTCACTTACAAGGCTCCCACTCAATCCTATTTGGATTTTCCCTTGCTATTGCCAAGACTTAGAGAAAGTTCACTTCGTCCAATCAAAATCCTGGGGGTTTTAGCTGCCTCAAACCACACCTTGACAGTTTGGGTATCACTACTTCGTGTCGAACGCTCTCCTTAATCTTGATGACTCCAATATCATCCACTTAAAACGTCCAACAATTCATTACTCATCCCACTCCAACAACTTAGGTTCACAACCTTGCAGGTTTTACGAGTCCTCGTGGCGGCTCTGCCGTAATTCTACTGTCTCACACTCAGTCGATGAGTTGATCAAGTTCAACAACTGAATGAGATTTCAGTAAAATCAGGCTAGCAACGCACACTTGAGAGGAGGAAAAGGAATTGCTAGTGATGTCTCATGGCTCGGCCGAGAATCGACCTGCTCTGATACCAACTGTAACACCCCATACATAACTGCCTAGTATATTATGCATGAAACGTTAAAATTGATATTGAGTACATACAAAAGCTATAGTCATAGAAAGATCCATATAAAATACAACATGAAATTCTACTAAGAAGCATAATACATGAGTCTTCAATGGATCTTGCACAGCGGAATGTCAAAACCAACGAGGTCTTCGAGCCAACACCACTTCCAAGTCTTCAGTCCAAGCCTGCTACTGACCAAAACACCACTAAACTGCACCTGAAAAAAATATAAGTTGATTGGGGTGAGGTTACTAAATCTCAGTGAGTCCTCCTATCCTATGGGTCCACTCGGTTTTACAGGGTACATGCATCACAGACCGAATCCACCATTGATCCGGGGTTCAACCTCACATCCGGTACAAGTACGGAGCAAACACATGAATCGTCCACCATAGGAGTCATCATATCACAAGTACACAAATAGTACAACAAACACGTATGCAGACCCATACCCATGTACGGGGAATCCAGAAGTGGTAACAACCAAACTACCAAGGCTGCACACACACCCTCGGTGGGTTCACCCATGCCTATTTGCCAAGAGACTTGCACAAGCACCCTGCAAGAGTGATTAAATGGGTTCGCACAGGCCTACATGGCTGCGAGATAACCTTGCCTAAGAGGCGACACCATCCCATTAACCATTTGTACGCACGTGGTGTTAACAGCAAGTGCAACACGCCGTCTCGACGCATGAGCCCATCCGGGTAGGAACCTAATGATGTAGCCTACATGACATCACTAGAGATGGTTTACCTGTTATGCGTAGGCTTACTTAGCCGCATAACGCCATCATACCGAGCACGCGAGTGTGTACACAGCAAGTGAGTAAAACCTCCAGACCCTCACAAGCACACTGCAACTGTAGTTCAGGTGTGTTAATCATACCAAGAATGCCAATGTGTACACAGCAAGTGAGTAAAACCCCGTACGGAAACTCACGAGCACATCGCAATGGTAATTGGAAACTAGTCCATATACAATGGTGCCTTACCACCTAGTAGTGGCCCACTTCGATTCTAGCATACCACACGCATAACAAGCGTCAATCACACAATACAATCAATCCCGAATGTTTAACCGAAACAATGGGAATTAATGATCATTATCACACAAAGCATCATGCCACAAACAAGCAACCATCTCCGAACGTCAATCGAACGAACGGATAAACATAATACGGTCATCATAAAGCATATTAACATAATGCATTAATTAATGATCCGCATATTGAGAATCAACACATCCATGATTATTACTAGCATTAACATGTTCAAATATAATTTAAACAAGTCTCACACGACTAAGGAGGCGTTCGGTTCTCTATTCGGAACGGAACTGCTCTCGGGGAAATTAGTAACGTAAAATCCCGCCCGACGAGGCGCACTAAGTGGGGTTCCAATATTATTAAATCAAACATTCTGATTTGGGGATCAATTTTATTAGATAGTACATGTCGCTAGCTTTCCAACGATATAAAGTTTGCGCGAAACGGACTTACGACGCAAAAGTTATGAATTTCTGAAGTTTTGGAAAATCTGCCCAACAGCAATGTAACGGGTTACATGAATCATGTAACCGGTTACATCACTGTAAAACTGCGTTTTTCACCCTTTTTCACACATGTAACCGGTTACATCAACCATGTAACCGGTTACATCGCTAACAGACCCAAAAATTCTGCATTTTAAGAGTTCTAAACCAGTGCCAAACCTATCCAAATAATTCCCAGCTTCACATACAATCCATAAACGAATTTATAACATGCATATATACAAAATCATCACCATGCAAAGGATTAAACCAATACAACATTTCATAACATTATCAATTAACAATTTATCATATAAGCATGTTAATCATCATGAATTTTCACTCAAACCCCAACATGCAAATTTCCCATGATTCCCCCAAAGTCTCTAACTAAGGACTCACCTTGGATCAATAGGGCTTAGGATTGTGTTCTTGCTTCCATTAAACTTCCTTCTTGATCAAATCTTCATCTCCAACAAGAACAAACCCGTAATCCCTCTTTTCACACTTTCAGCATGACTGACACAACTTCAAGTTCGATTTTCTCCTTCAATACAGAAGCTATAAACACGAATTAGTATACCAAAACGAAGAGAATTTCGTTAGCTTTCCAACGGGACCAGAATTGTTACAAACGGAGTTACGAGCAGAGAGATATGACCTGTTTTGTGGAGCTGTACCAAGGGTTGCGAAAATGACTTTGATGAACATAAGCTCTTCTTTCTCCTCCATGCTCTTAATCACTTTTCTCATAAATTCTGATTTTGGAATGGTTTACCACCAAACAATGCCTTAAGTCCTCATGCAATCATGTTTAATGACCAATGTGCCCTCTAACCATGCCAAAATTACTAGTTTGCCATCTAGTTGGATTCTCACGAACCCACTTACTTTCTTAATAGTCCCTCTTAGATTAATATAGAATGATTCTATATGCATTCCAATAACTAATTAGCCGATTTAAGAAAAAATACCGATGTCGGGGGATTGGGGTATTACATTCTCCCCCCCCCCCTTAAATAGAATTCGTCCTCGAATTCCTTTCAATCATCGCGAAAAACCAACTCTTCACATCTATCCAACCAAGGAAAGGAATAATACTCACATTTCTCTTCAGATAATCTCACTACTCTGTCTGAGGGTCATTCCATACGAAGAAACCTAATCTGCCAAAACGCTTGCATTCCACTACACATGACCAGAAGCTCTAATCCTCGCGCAACCCATCTCTGCAGATACTTCGTCTTAACATACCCCAGAAAAGATTCTTCCCCTTATGTCGATATCCTTCGTTCACTTTCTGGTGTGTTCACCCTCGTTCAAAAAAAACATTAATGATTCACTCAGCTCCTTGAATTACCTCCCACTTGAGAATTACCGTCACAAAGTCGCTTCTGCGATAACACTTCAAGTTATCCTCCACTCGAGTCCATACAATGTCATTAGGTGATTTCCAAATTCCTCGGTCTTAACCTCTGGTTCCCAAAGTCTTAGGATGATTGCTCCAAATTTATCTTTACTTATACAACTGAATCTCCTTACTTTAACCCTTACTCTAGTTTAGACATAACAACTGTCACTGTAAACCACGAAGGTGTAATCATCTTGCAACTGTATCCTTGACATTCGACAACTTCAAACAAGATTCTACTGGTAAGACGCGAAATTCAACAACTGACCTGTAACCATTGTACCAGTCTTCCTGTACAATCGTAGTACACAAGGCATAACCACAAAGAACTTGCGCCAACTGAATGTCCTCTCTAGCCTTCAGCATTTCGACGGTCTGATACTCAGTCCAACCCTTGTGACTTGCAAGCTAAACTGATGACCTACGAACGTCGGACTGCATGCCATCCACAAAAGTATTCCCAAGTTGGCCCATAGACAACACCTCTCGAGCTTATGGCGGATCTCCGAGAGAGACTGACATAAACGAAACGCTGCTTCGACAATTTCCCTTAGGAAGATACTTTCATCCCAACATAAAATCCTACAAATAGTCCGTTCGTTCCTGCCTCAGACTTATCTGATCCTTCCTTGATCCGTTGCGCTACTCTGATCCCAACAAGTCACACACCTTGAAATCCTCCGAGTCACGTTATATCCATAATTCACTTAGTTCCCATTAATACACAATAATTCCTTATCTACAGTCGTCCAATTACAACACGTGCCAGAACTCTATATACATCCATCATCGACTACTACTCTTTGAAGTTGCGTACTTTCCAGAATCAAGCTTCTACCTACTCTACCATTCCATATAGTTCATCTACCACAGCTTAGGTACACGTTTCATCCTCAGGACATTGAAACCCAAATACTCACTAACTTAGAGGTTCGTCCTTGTCGCTGATTTCCTCAGCAGCTGCATCCTTCATTGCAGTGCTTCCAACGGTCTGAGTGTAGTCACAATGCAAGAAATTGCACTTTGCACTTCGAACATCTCTCTTATAAACTCCTTAGCAGTTCTCAAACCAAAATGTCCGTGCTTTACCAAGATTAACACTTCTCCACTCATATTATCTAGCAATACCTTACCAGACACATCACACATCGAGTCGATCCAAGGTACAATTCAAATATTCCATCACCGGTCGTGGTACATGATATCCACTCACCATGCTGACCAGGATATCATGACCGCACATGAGTCCCACTCTAGACACTCATGCAAAATTACCAACTTAACACTTCACGAAACGAGAACGTCCCCAAGGTACAATCTGATACTAACTCACGCGATTACGATCACTCAAAGTCTCCATAAGTATAGTATCGTATCTTGATCCATTTCACCATCGTCTGCCTAGTTATTCCCCTACTATCGAGCACGACGTATGGATCCCCATCCCCATATCTTATGAGAGTCTGGATCTGCATCTCAGGAGTATCACGTCAGAATTCTACCTTGAGCTTCGGATCACCTTTGTCCCACACATGTCGGAAAAAGGATTACTCACGCATCTTGTGCATGATAGCGATACTGTGGCATTATACCCGTCTGGTAGTACCAACATGGTGGTCCAACTCCGAGGCCATGTATCTAGGTAACCTACCTCAGTGGCGTATAATGATCTCCACGCGTATCCTAGAGTCACAACCGACAAGTGTCTGAACAGGCTTCCAATAGGCTCATCGTTCCTCAAGTCCTTCGAATCACACCCCTCAGGATGCTAAAACCTGAGAGTGCTACACACCAAGGTTTACTTACTCGGAAAGCCAACACGGCAAGCACGAAGATTTGAAGCTCAACTTCGGATCACCATGCAGTGCGCGTACCCATTCGTCCCACGCATGCATGAGATTCCAAGGATAATTCAGTTCAGATAGGAATACTATGGTTCCTAACAACCAACATAATTGCGATCATCCTACTGACGTTCCGGATAGATCTTAGTTCTTACTCGCCTGAACGCCCAACGCCAAGCGTAGTTCTATGGCTTCACTCGGGGTCAGACAAACAACAACTAACAAGAACTTAGGTCACTGCATTTCACGCTTCTACATCATTTCATATTCCATCTAGCGTAGTTCTAGAACTTAAATACAAAATGATAAGAACGGAAATGCATGCCCTCTTCCACCGACAAGGTATTCAAGCTTCGCCAATCTTAAATTACCACACTCATACATTCCACCAACATCTACTAGGTAACTACTCTCGCTTAGGGTACTTCAAGTTGGATCAGGATCTAATACTTCATCCATCCAATTACTGTCCGTACCAGCGCAATCAGAAAGGTCTAACTCTTCTGTCCGCATTTCCAGAGGCCATTTTGCCCTATTAGCTCACCCGTCACACTTAACACCGGCAGCATCATCAGTACTGAATTCTACTAATTCACAGCTCAGCACCTTCGGAGAATCTCACTTACAAGGCTCCCACTCAATCCTATTTGGATTTTCCCTTGCTATTGCCAAGACTTAGAGAAAGTTCACTTCGTCCAATCAAAATCCTGGGGGTTTTAGCTGCCTCAAACCACACCTTGACAGTTTGGGTATCACTACTTCGTGTCGAACGCTCTCCTTAATCTTGATGACTCCAATATCATCCACTTAAAACGTCCAACAATTCATTACTCATCCCACTCCAACAACTTAGGTTCACAACCTTGCAGGTTTTACGAGTCCTCGTGGCGGCTCTGCCGTAATTCTACTGTCTCACACTCAGTCGATGAGTTGATCAAGTTCAACAACTGAATGAGATTTCAGTAAAATCAGGCTAGCAACGCACACTTGAGAGGAGGAAAAGGAATTGCTAGTGATGTCTCATGGCTCGGCCGAGAATCGACCTGCTCTGATACCAACTGTAACACCCCATACATAACTGCCTAGTATATTATGCATGAAACGTTAAAATTGATATTGAGTACATACAAAAGCTATAGTCATAGAAAGATCCATATAAAATACAACATGAAATTCTACTAAGAAGCATAATACATGAGTCTTCAATGGATCTTGCACAGCGGAATGTCAAAACCAACGAGGTCTTCGAGCCAACACCACTTCCAAGTCTTCAGTCCAAGCCTGCTACTGACCAAAACACCACTAAACTGCACCTGAAAAAAATATAAGTTGATTGGGGTGAGGTTACTAAATCTCAGTGAGTCCTCCTATCCTATGGGTCCACTCGGTTTTACAGGGTACATGCATCACAGACCGAATCCACCATTGATCCGGGGTTCAACCTCACATCCGGTACAAGTACGGAGCAAACACATGAATCGTCCACCATAGGAGTCATCATATCACAAGTACACAAATAGTACAACAAACACGTATGCAGACCCATACCCATGTACGGGGAATCCAGAAGTGGTAACAACCAAACTACCAAGGCTGCACACACACCCTCGGTGGGTTCACCCATGCCTATTTGCCAAGAGACTTGCACAAGCACCCTGCAAGAGTGATTAAATGGGTTCGCACAGGCCTACATGGCTGCGAGATAACCTTGCCTAAGAGGCGACACCATCCCATTAACCATTTGTACGCACGTGGTGTTAACAGCAAGTGCAACACGCCGTCTCGACGCATGAGCCCATCCGGGTAGGAACCTAATGATGTAGCCTACATGACATCACTAGAGATGGTTTACCTGTTATGCGTAGGCTTACTTAGCCGCATAACGCCATCATACCGAGCACGCGAGTGTGTACACAGCAAGTGAGTAAAACGCCTTCAGACCCTCACAAGCACACTGCAACTGTAGTTCAGGTGTGTTAATCATACCAAGAACGCCAATGTGTACACAGCAAGTGAGTAAAACCCCGTACGGAAACTCACGAGCACATCGCAATGGTAATTGGAAACTAGTCCATATACAATGGTGCCTTACCACCTAGTAGTGGCCCACTTCGATTCTAGCATACCACACGCATAACAAGCGTCAATCACACAATACAATCAATCCCGAATGTTTAACCGAAACAATGGGAATTAATGATCATTATCACACAAAGCATCATGCCACAAACAAGCAACCATCTCCGAACGTCAATCGAACGAACGGATAAACATAATACGGTCATCATAAAGCATATTAACATAATGCATTAATTAATGATCCGCATATTGAGAATCAACACATCCATGATTATTACTAGCATTAACATGTTCAAATATAATTTAAACAAGTCTCACACGACTAAGGAGGCGTTCGGTTCTCTATTCGGAACGGAACTGCTCTCGGGGAAATTAGTAACGTAAAATCCCGCCCGACGAGGCGCACTAAGTGGGGTTCCAATATTATTAAATCAAACATTCTGATTTGGGGATCAATTTTATTAGATAGTACATGTCGCTAGCTTTCCAACGATATAAAGTTTGCGCGAAACGGACTTACGACGCAAAAGTTATGAATTTCCGAAGTTTTGGAAAATCTGCCCAACAGCAATGTAACGGGTTACATGAATCATGTAACCGGTTACATCACTGTAAAACTGCGTTTTTCACCCTTTTTCACACATGTAACCGGTTACATCAACCATGTAACCGGTTACATCGCTAACAGACCCAAAAATTCTGCATTTTAAGAGTTCTAAACCAGTGCCAAACCTATCCAAATAATTCCCAGCTTCACATACAATCCATAAACGAATTTATAACATGCATATATACAAAATCATCACCATGCAAAGGATTAAACCAATACAACATTTCATAACATTATCAATTAACAATTTATCATATAAGCATGTTAATCATCATGAATTTTCACTCAAACCCCAACATGCAAATTTCCCATGATTCCCCCAAAGTCTCTAACTAAGGACTCACCTTGGATCAATAGGGCTTAGGATTGTGTTCTTGCTTCCATTAAACTTCCTTCTTGATCAAATCTTCATCTCCAACAAGAACAAACCCGTAATCCCTCTTTTCACACTTTCAACATGACTGACACAACTTCAAGTTCGATTTTCTCCTTCAATACAGAAGCTATAAACACGAATTAGTATACCAAAACGAAGAGAATTTCGTTAGCTTTCCAACGGGACCAGAATTGTTACAAACGGAGTTACGAGCAGAGAGATATGACCTGTTTTGTGGACCTGTACCAAGGGATGCGAAAATGACTTTGATGAACATAAGCTCTTCTTTCTCCTCCATGCTCTTAAGCACTTTTCTCATAAATTCTGATTTTGGAATGGTCTACCACCAAACAATGCCTTAAGTCCTCATGCAATCATGTTTAATGACCAATGTGCCCTCTAACCATGCCAAAATTACTAGTTTGCCATCTAGTTGGATTCTCACTAACCCACTTACTTTCTTAATAGTCCCTCTTAGATTAATATAGAATGATTCTATATGCATTCCAATAACTAATTAGCCGATTTAAGAAAAAATACCGATGTCGGGGGATCGGGGTATTACAGCTATTTTAATTTTAAACATTTGTAAAATTTTTAATGAATTTATTTATTAAATCAATTTAGGTAAAACAAATAGATGTATTATATTTACAATGTTGACTTGTCATATTTAATTCTTATTTTTAAACCTACAACACATTATTCCACATGTTTTGAATTTGATATTATTAAAATTTAAATAAAAAAACATAATTCTTGTATACAAAGTGACTAATAATCTGCGCTCCCTATAATAAAAAAAACTAATAATCCTATAATTACAATAATAGTTTAACATATACATAATTTCATTTATTGGAAATTATTAACTTTAACTATTAATGATGTTTATTTAAATTCTTCAAAGTTTATAATTGAAGAATACAAGTCATTCCCCAAGATTAATGGCATCCTTGACGCATTATTTCGACGAATTTAGTTCAATTGTTTAATACAACATTTAGATATAAAAAATATATATTTCTTTATAACAAAAGCATAATATTGCGAGAAAAATAAAATAAGCACTAATCCAAACTCGATGACTAACTCAACACGTTTTTAACTTCTAGTAGTTTATGGTGATAAATAATAAATTGATTTTTTAAAGAAACATGATCATTGAGACTCTAAATGCAGCTCCTTCATAATAAATTTTTGTATGCATGGTGAAAACTCAAGCGCAAGCCGTAATTTTGGGGCATCTTCAAGGAAACTTTGTATTATTTAATCTTATTTTGAAAAAAAATGATTCTCTTCTTCAATTTCTTGGTTGGGCCCTAAAATCAAAGATTGCACCCGAATTCTTGATACGGGAGATCATTCAAGTTAGCGCAAAAAATGCACCCATCCTACCTAAAACTTATATTTTAAAAATGAATTTCACAAAAAGTCATTTTCTTTAGGGATTTATAATCCACTTATATCGTATTAAATATCGTTTTTCTTTGCTTAGTAATACTAAGAGGAATGATCACATGTTGGTAACAATATAAATGCGATAAAACCATATATCTCCTAAAGATGAAGTATTTTTAAAACTAAAGTTAATAAATAGCAAAGTTCTATTGAGATGAAATACTTAATTTTAACTTTGTAAAATTCAAAATAAAACAAAAAATTATTCATGAATCTTAAAAGATATAAATAAGAAGATGTTAAGTTAGTATTAAGTTAAAGATACTATGATAGCTAACCCTCATAAAAAAAACCATGTTTATAAAAGGGGAAATAAATTCTGCTAAAAATTAGTGAAAAAAATTAAGAAGACATGTATGAATGTAAAGCTTGGAAAAAGGGATAAAAAGTGGTGATTTGAGAGCAAATTAAAAAGAGAGATTATATATAAGGAAAGATAACTTTTATTGGGACACCCATAATAATGAAGTACATTATAATTCTTTGAAAGCTTTTTATAGGCACAAATAAGCAATGAAATGTTTTAGAATATATAACAATTTAGATAAGGGTGACTCTTGTATGACTCAACAATGTATGAGTTAATCAATAGTAACTTCTTAAATATTAAATAGCATATTTTTTTTTTTTTGGATTTTAAAATTGACATAAACATGTCTTAATAACATTTAGATAAATTTATCATTTTTATATTATAAAAAATTATTGAAGATTCACTTAATTTTGTTGGTTAAGGAATGATATATATATATATATATATATATATATATATATATATATATATATATATATATATATATATATATATATATATATATATATATATATATATATATATATATATATTATACAATATTTTATGAGTAATAATTAAGTAAATACTACCCACATACCTATAGAATTTTTACTATATATATATATATCTATAGAATTTAATGATTTACTATGCTTATAACTTTTCTAGAATCACCAATTATATATCCATTTAACTAAGGATTAAAAATTAATAATTGGGCTAGGGTTAGCATGACCAAGGCAAAACGGCGCGTTGGCCGGCCGAAAGCTACGGCGGCGACGCTCCCCAGCTCAGCGACAAACACTGCATCTGCATCAGGTATCAAGGAACAATCAGAACCATCAGCGATAGACATACCCACGGCTCCGGAAAGGAAGCAACCAACTCCCCCGGTGGTGAGTACGCAACCGGAGGTTAAGAAAGGGGATGTGAAACCATGGGTAGAAATTATTCAAGGTAATCGTAATTTGAATAGTGGAATGGCTGTTGAGTTTGTGGCTCCACAACTCATCAATGGAAAGGAGACGATCCTCATCGAAGATAGTGATGTGGCGGATGAACTAGTGTATTGGGAAAACGCAATAATTCTTTTTGCTCTGGGAGAAATACTATCTATGCACGCGGTGAAGAGTTTTATGGAGAAATCATGGAACTTCGTCACGCTACCAGAACTGTATTACAACGAGGCTAGGTACTTTATTGTCAGATTCAAAAGCTCAGAGGACCAGAGTAAAGTTATGGAACAAGGGCCTTACTTCATATATGGTAAACCTCTATTCCTCAAATACTGGTCTATTGATTTTGAACTTAAGGCCGATCTGCTCAGGGTTCTTCCATTGTGTATAACCTTACCAAATTTACCATTACACCTGTGGGGGCAGAAGAGCATATCCAAGATTACTAGTGCTCTGGGGAAGCCAATCATGACGGATGAATGCACGGCCCGAAAACTGCGCATTTCATATGCCAGAGTGTTAGTTGAAGTTGACATCACAAGACCTGTAAAGGAGTCCATCTGTATAAGCTTGAATGGCAAAGATTGGGAGCAGAAAGTTGAATACGAATGGAAACCCAAATATTGTCAATCCTGTCTGCGTATTGAGCATGATTGTGCAGCGAAGAAACCTACAGGAAAACAGAAACCTCATCAAAAAGCTTGGCAACCAGTCCGGAAGCTAAGTGATCCTATTGAGGAAGGCCCAACTGTTGAGGTTGTCATTGCTGAACCTGTGCAAGAGAGCAAGAAACCCATAGATACTAACACAGATGAAGGCTGGACCCAAGTGATATCTAGAACTGATAAAGCGAAAAAAAAGATCAATTTCACCCAGGAGGATATGGATGTACAGAATGTGTTCACCCCATTAGGAACTGGAGTTGTTCTTGCTGGGGTGAGCAGTAGTTATAAATGATTACAACATGGAATGTGCGGGGCATTAATAAAGAAGCAAAGCATAATGAGGTATGCTCCTTCCTCAAAACTATTCATGTTCCGATTGTTGCTTTGCTAGAAACTCGTGTTAAAGAGGCTAATGCTAAGAAGATTAGGAGAAAATTTGGCAATAAATGGTCCTATATTGACAATTATCCTTTTCATCCAAATGGGAGGATTTGGTTAATGTGGAATCATCAAGAGGTGGGAATAAATTTGCTACACATAGAAGAACAATTCATCCATGTGGAGGTTCTTGACTTGAATAAACAGGTTCAGTATCAAGCTACTATTGTTTATGCCCTGAATCAAAGTGAGAGGAGACAGGTTTTATGGGATCAAATCGATGGATTGGGGAATCCTCCAACTATGCCTTAGATTGTCATGGGAGATTTTAATAACGTGCTCGCTTGTCATGATAGGATTGGTGGTAATCCTGTTGCCATTAATGAATACCAGGGTCTGCAGGATATGATGCTCAAGAATGGTCTACATGAAGCGTGTTCGAAGGGTTGCCATTTCACGTGGTCTAACAAACAGTCCAATGGCATTATCTATTCTCGTATTGATAGAATGTTAGGGAACACTATATGGTTCCAAACATAGTCTGATGTTGTTACTGAGGTGTTACCTCCGGGTATTTGAAATCATGCCCCTATAAGGGTGAGCCGTATGATCCCTCAGGTCAGGAGGAAGATTATGTTTAAATTCCTTAACTGTGTTACAAAAAAGGAGGGATACCAGGATGTGGTGAGGCACAGTTGGAACCAACAGGCGAATGGTACTGCTATGCACCGGCTGTGGATTAAACTCAAGAGGCTCCAATATCCTTTGAAACCTTTGCACAAAAGTTTCACTAATATTCAGATTCAAGTCCAAAAAGCTAGACAAGAGTTGACTGAGGCACATCATGTACTGATGAATGATATGTTTGATCATGATGCGATTGAACTAACAAAGTTCTAGAGCTGAACCAAATGGAGGAGAGCATTCTCAAACAAAAAGCAAAGGTGGAATGGTTGAAACTTGGGGATGGAAACAATGCATTCTTCCATAACTCTATCAAAGACAAGAATAAATACAATAGCATGCTAACTCTTACTTCTCTTGATGGGGATATTCTGAACAATAAGGAGGATATTGCTAAGGAGGTTTTAAGCTTCTACACTAATCTTGTGGGGACAGCTTCAGTGAATCTGAAAGGCATTGATATACCTTGTGTAGAAGCAGGAAGAACCTTATCTAGAGAAAGTGGCTTGGATCTGATTAAACCAATCACTGAAAAGGAGATATGGGAGGCTCTTAATGGTATATGCAATAATAAAGCACCCGGGTTGGATGGTTTTAATGCTCTATTCTTTAAGGATGCCTGGCAGATTATAAAGAGGGATGTGATTGAAGCTGCTCAGGAGTTCTTCAGGACTGGAAAACTGCATAAGGCTCTTAATTGTTCTCTTATTACTCTGATACCGAAGTCTGGAGAGGCTAAAACCACCAAGGACTGGAGACCAATTTCTTGTTGTAGCACATTCTACAAAATACTATCTAAAATTCTTACTAAGAGGTTGGGAAAGGTCATCAACTCCATCATCAATGAAAATCAGTCTGCATTTGTCCCCGGTAGGTTAATCCATGATAGCATTATGTTGGCTCAGGAGCTGATAAGAGGATATGGTAGGGAGCATATTTCACCAAGGTGCATGATTCAAATGGACATTCAAAAAGCGTACGATACTGTGGAATGGCCAGCTCTGAATCAAATCATGTGTTCAATAGGTTTTCCCCAAAAATTTGTGAATTGGACCATGGAGTGTGTTACATCTGTCTCATACAGATTCTCTCTAAATGGGGAACCAAGTGATGTTCTGAAGGCCAAAAGAGGTTTACGGCAGGGTGATCCTATATCACCATTATTATTTGTGCTTATCATGGAATACTTGTATAGAGTCCTCCAAACTCTCAAGGATGCCCCCGCGTTTAGATTCCACCCTAAATGTGCTAAGCTGAGTATTATAAATATATGTTTTGCTGATGATATCTTGGTTTTTTCTAGGGCTGATGTTCCTTCTATCAAGCTGATCATGCAAAAAATTAGTGAATTCACTCAAGCTTCTGGCCTTCAAATGAGTCAACCTAAAAGTAAACTTTATTGTGGTGGAGTGGCTGTCCCGGACCAACTGTTGCTGACTCAGGAAACTGGCTTCCAAGTTGGAAGCCTGCCATTCAAGTACCTTGGTGTACCTTTAGATAGCAAGAAGCTATCTATTGCGAATTGCCAGCCGTTAATTGACAGGATGACATGCAGACTTACTCACTGGTGCAACAGACTGTTATCATACGCTGGGAGACTTCAGCTAGTGAAAAGCATCTTGTTTGCTATTGCTAATTATTGGTTACAAATCTTCCCTCTCCCTAAAAGAATCATTGCCCATGTGGAGAGCCTGTGTAGGCGGTTTCTGTGGACTGGACAGGATAGTAACAGCAAGAAGGCCCCGATAGCATGGGAGTTTGTTTGCAATCCAATAGCTGCAGGAGGTATGAATGTCATTGATCTTGGCTTTTGGAATCGGGCTACTATTGGCAAGATGCTGTGGGATCTTTGTCACAAGAAGGATAGATTATGGATTAATTGGGTGAATCATTTTTATATGAAAAGAGAGAGCATCAATACGTATGTGCCTAAACAAACAGCATCCTGGACCATAAAGGCAATGTTTAAACACAAAACTGTGATGTTGAATTCTGCAGCTTGGCAAAGTTTTAATGCGACAGGTAGGTACAAAACAAGTAGAATGTATTTGGAACTTCGAGGGGAGAAACCTACTGTTCCTTGGAGAAACCTTATTAGAGGTAATATCGCAAGGCCTCGTACGGTTTTCATGTTGTGGATGACTTGCTTAACTCGGCTCCCAACCAAAGATAGAATGCTCAAGTTTGGAGTTGGAACTGATGGTAAATGCGTATTCTGTAATGAATCTGAATCATGTGACCACTTGTTTTTTGAGTGCAGGGACACTAAACATACTTGGAAGCAGGCCCTTGTGTGGATGCATATAGTGCACACTCCTCAGAATTGGGAAAATGAGCTGAAATGGATCATTGATGCAACTAGGGGCAAAAGTTGTCGCGCGAAGCTTCTGAAAATATGTATTGCTGAGACGATATACCACGTGTGGTTAATTAGGAATAGAAAAGTGTTTCAACTAAATAACAATCTTGAGCTAGACTTCTTGGTAATCAAAGAAGTGGTTTCTGAACGTGTGAAGATGGATAGGAAACTATGGTCTTATTGTAATTATCTATAGTTTCTAGTTTGTGAAACTTGTCTCCTTGTTGCTTGGATCTTCGGATCAGCTTGTACTCTCATGCCTTTTTTGGAAATATATATTCATTATTTGCTCCAAAAATAAAATTAATAATTGAATAATCTAATAAAATTGGGAAAGATTTATTATTCAGTGTATAAATTAAATTTATGAGTTTGATTTTTCCAACAATTTCCTAAAAGAATTTATCATATATTCTATTATAAAAATTAAATTCTTCTACATATAAATTGTTTGGGACTAAACAACTTTGGGACTTTAACTTTTTTTCGTTCCTCTTAAACTCTAAAATATGAGAGATCCTTCTTTTGTGAGCTCAAAGGCTTAAGAATAACATAAAAATATAAAATTTATGCTTTTACTAAAAATTGAATTTCATGGTGAAGTATCACTTTATTCAAAAATAATTATTTCATAGTAAAAACGATTCAGTTTTTAGTTAAAATATTAAAAAAGTCACACATATATATATATATATATATATCAATGCTATTTTAATTTTAAACATTTGTAAAATTTTTAATGAATTTATTTAAATATTAATATAATTTATTAAATCAATTTAGGTAATAAAAATAGATGTATTATATTTACAATGTTGACTTGTCATATTTAATTCTTATTTTTAAACCTACAACACATTATCCCACATGTTTTGAATTTGATATTATTAAAATTTAAATAAAAAAACATAATTCTTGTATACAAAGTGACTAATAATCTGCCCTCCCTATAATAAAAAAAAAAACTAAGAATCCTATAATTACAATAATAGTTTAACATATACATAATTTCATTTATTGGAAATTATTAACTTTAACTATTAATGATGTTTATTTAAATTCTTCAAAGTTTATAATTGAAGAATACAAGTCATTCCCCAAGATTAATGGCATCCGTGACGCATTATTTTGACGAATTTAGTTCAATTGTTTAATACAACCTTTAAAAATAAAAAATATATATTTCTTTATAACAAAAGCATAATATTGCGAGAAAAATAAAATAAGCACTAATCCAAACTCGATGACTAACTCAACACGTTTTTAACTTCTAGTAGTTTATGGTGATAAAAAATAAATTGATTTTTTAAAAGAAACATGATCATTGAGACTCTAAATGCAGCTCCTTCATAATAATTTTTTATATGCATGGTGAAAACTCAAGCGCAAGCCGTAATTTTGGGGCATCTTCAAGGAAACTTTGTTTTATTTAATCTTATTTTGAAAAAAAATGATTCTCTTCTTCAATTTCTTGGTTTAGATTTCCTCTTCATTTAGGGCCCTAAAATCAAAGATTGCACCCGAATTCTCGATACGGGAGATCATTCAAGTTAGCGCAAAAAATGCACCCATCCTACTTAAAAGTTATATTTTAAAAATGAATTTCACAAAAAGTCATTTTCGTTAGGGATTTATAATCCACTTATATCGTATTAAATATCGTTTTTCTTTGCTTAGTAATACTAAGAGGAATGATCACATGTTGGTAACAATATAAATGCGATAAAACCATATATCTCCTAAAGATGAAGTATTTTTAAAACTAAAGTTAATAAATAGCAAAGTTCTATTGAGATGAAATACTTGATTTTAACTTTGTAAAATTCAAAATAAAACAAAAAATTATTCATGAACCTTAAAAGATATAAATAAGAAGATGTTAATTTAGTATTAAGTTAAAGATACTATGATAGCTAACCCTCAGAAAAAAAAAACCATGTTTATAAAAGGGGAAGTAAATTCTGCTAAAAATTAATAAAAAAAATTAAGAAGACATGTATGAATGTAAAGCTTGGAAAAAAGGATAAAAAGTGGTGATTTGAGAGCAAATTAAAAAGAGAGATTATATATAAGGAAAGATAACATTTATTGGGACACCCATAATAATGAAGTACATTATAATTCTTTGAAAGCTTTTTATAGGCACAAATAAGCAATGAAATGTTTTAGAATATATAACAATTTAGATAAGGGTGACTCTTGTATGACTCAACAATGTATGAGTTAATCAATAGTAACTTCTTAAATATTAAATAGCATATTTTTTTTTTGGATTTTATAATTGACATAAACATGTCTTAATAACATTTAGATAAATTTATCATTTTTATATTATAAAAAATATTCAAGATTCACTTAATTTTGTTAGTTAAGGAATGATATATATCTATTATACAATATTTTATGCGTAATAATTAAGTAAATACTACCCACTTACCTATAGAATTTTTAATATATATATATATATATATATATATATATATATATATATATATATATATATATATATATATATATATATATATATATATATATATATATATATATATATAGAATTTAATGATTTACTATGCTTATAACTTTTCTAGAATCACCAATTATATATCCATTTAACTAAGGATTAAAAATTAATAATTGAATAATCTAATAAAATTGGGAAAGATTTATTATTCAGTGTATAAATTAAATTTATGAGTTTGATTTTTCCAACAATTTTCTAAAATAATTTTTCATATATTCTATTATAAAAATTAAATTCTTCTACATATAAATTATTTGGGACTAAACAACTTTGGCACTTTAACTTTTTTTCGTTCCTCTTAAACTCTAAAATATGAGAGATCCTTCTTTTGTGAGCTCAAAGGCTTAAGAATAACCTAATAATATAAAATTTATGCTTTTACTAAAAATTGAATTTCATGGTGAAGTATCACTTTATTCAAAAATAATTATTTCATAATAAAAACGATTCAGTTTTTAGTTAAAATATTAAAAAAGTCACACACACACACACACACACATATATATATATATATATATATATATATATATATATATATATATATATATATATATATATATATATATATATATATATATATATATATATATATATATATATATATATATATATATATATATATATATATATATATATATATATATATATATATATATATATATATATATATATATATATATATATATATATATATATATATATATATATATCTGTGTGTGTGTGTGTGTGTGTGTGTGTGTGTGACTTTTTTAATATTTTAACTAAAAACTGAATCGTTTTTACTATGAAATATATATATATATATATATATATATATATATATATATATATATATATATATATATATATATATATATATATATATATATATATCAATGCTATTTTAAATTTTAAACATTTGTAAAATTTTTAATAAACTTATTTAAATATTATTATAGTTTATTAAATCAATTTAGGTAAAAAAATAGATGTATTCTATTTACAATGTTGACTTGTCATATTTAATTCTTATTTTTCAACCTACAACACATTATCCCATATGTTTTGAATTTGATATTATTAAAATTCAAATAAAAAAAAACATAATTTTTGTATACAAAATGACTAATAATCTGCCCTCCCTCTAATAAAAAAAACTAATAATCCTATAATTACAATAATAGTTTAACATATACATAATTTTATTTATTGGAAATTATTAACTTTAACTATTAATGATGTTTATTTAAATTCTTCAAAGTTTATAATTGAAGAATACAAGTCATTCCCCAAGATTAATGGCATCCGTGACGCATTATTTCGACGAATTTAGTTCAATTGTTTAATACAACCTTTAGAAATAAAAAATATATATTTCTTTATAACAAAAGCATAATATTGCGAGAAAAATAAAATAAGCACTAATCCAAACTCGATGACTAACTCAACAAGTTTTTAACTTCTAGTAGTTTATGGTGATAAATAATAAATTGATTTTTAAAAGAAACATGATCATTGAGACTCTAAATGCAGCTCCTTCATAATAATTTTTTGTATGCATGGTGAAAACTCAAGCGCAAGCCGTAATTTTAGGGCATCTTCACGGAAACTTTGTATTATTTAATCTTATTATGAAAAAAAATGATTCTCTTCTTCAATTTCTTGGTTTAGATTTCCTCTTCATTTAGGGCCCTAAAATCAAAGATTGCACCCGAATTCTCGATACGGGAGATCATTCAAGTTAGTGCAAAAAATGCACCCATCCTACTTAAAAGTTATATTTTAAAAATGAATTTAACAAAAAGTCATTTTCGTTAGGGATTTATAATCCACTTATATCGTATTAAATATCGTTTTTCTTTGCTTAGTAATACTAAGAGGAATGATCACATGTTGGTAACAATATAAATGCGATAAAACCATATATCTCCTAAAGATGAAGTATTTTTAAAACTAAAGTTAATAAATAGCAAAGTTCTATTGAGATGAAATACTTGATTTTAACTTTGTAAAATTCAAAATAAAACAAAAAATTATTCATGAACCTTAAAAGATATAAATAAGAAGATGTTAATTTAGTATTAAGTTAAAGATACTATGATTGCTAACCCTCAGAAAAAAACCATGTTTATAAAAGGGGAAGTAAATTCTGCTAAAAATTAATAAAAAAAATTAAGAAGACATGTATGAATGTAAAGCTTGGAAAAAAGGATAAAAAGTGGTGATTTGAGAGCAAATTAAAAAGAGGGATTATATATAAGGAAAGATAACATTTATTGGGACACCCATAATAATGAAGCACATTATAATTCTTTGAAAGCTTTTTATTGGCACAAATAAGCAATGAAATGTTTTAGAATATATAACAATTTAGATAAGGGTGACTCTTGTATGACTCAACAATGTATGAGTTAATCAATAGTAACTTCTTAAATATTAAATAGCATATTTTTTTTTGGATTTTATAATTGACATAAACATGTCTTAATAACATTTAGATAAATTTATCATTTTTATATTATAAAAAATATTCAAGATTCACTTAATTTTGTTAGTTAAGGAATGATATATATCTATTATACAATATTTTATGCGTAATAATTAAGTAAATACTACCCACTTACCTATAGAATTTTTACTATATATATATATATATATATATATATATATATATATATATATATATATATATATATATATATATATATATATATATATATATATATAGAATTTAATGATTTACTATGCTTATAACTTTTCTAGAATCACCAATTATATATCCATTTAACTAAGGATTAAAAATTAATAATTGAATAATCTAATAAAATTGGGAAAGATTTATTATTCAGTGTATAAATTAAATTTATGAGTTTGATTTTTCCAACAATTTTCTAAAATAATTTTTCATATATTCTATTATAAAAATTAAATTCTTCTACATATAAATTATTTGGGACTAAACAACTTTGGCACTTTAACTTTTTTTCGTTCCTCTTAAACTCTAAAATATGAGAGATCCTTCTTTTGTGAGCTCAAAGGCTTAAGAATAACCTAATAATATAAAATTTATGCTTTTACTAAAAATTGAATTTCATGGTGAAGTATCACTTTATTCAAAAATAATTATTTCATAATAAAAACGATTCAGTTTTTAGTTAAAATATTAAAAAAGTCACACACACACACACATATATATATATGTGGTGTGTGTGTGTGTGTGTGTGTGTGTGTGTGTGTGTGTGTGTGTGTGTGTGTGTGTGTGTGTGTGTGTGTGTGTGTGTGTGTGTGTGTGTGTGTGTGTGTGTGTGTGTGTGTGTGTGTGTGTGTGTGTGTGTGTGTGTGTGTGTGTGTGTGTGTGTGTGTGTGTGTGTGTGTGTGTGTGTGTGTGTGTGTGTGTGTGTGTGTGTGTGTGTGTGTGTGTGTGTGTGTGTGTGTGTGTGTGTGTGTGTGTGTGTGTGTGTGTGTGTGTGTGTGTGTGTGTGTGTGTGTGTGTGTGTGTGTGTGTGTGTGTGTGTGTGTGTGTGTGTGTGTGTGTGTGTGTGTGTGTGTGTGTGTGTGTGTGTGTGTGTGTGTGTGTGTGTGTGTGTGTGTGTGTGTGTGTGTGTGTGTGTGTGTGTGTGTGTGTGTGTGTGTGTGTGTGTGTGTGTGTGTGTGTGTGTGTGTGTGTGTGTGTGTGTGTGTGTGTGTGTGTGTGTGTGTGTGTGTGTGTGTGTGTGTGTGTGTGTGTGTGTGTGTGTGTGTGTGTGTGTGTGTGTGTGTGTGTGTGTGTGTGTGTGTGTGTGTGTGTGTGTGTGTGTGTGTGTGTGTGTGTGTGTGTGTGTGTGTGTGTGTGTGTGTGTGTGTGTGTGACTTTTTTAATATTTTAACTAAAAACTGAATCGTTTTTACTATGAAATATATATATATATATATATATATATATATATATATATATATATATATATATATATATATATATATATATATATCAATGCTATTTTAAATTTTAAACATTTGTAAAATTTTTAATAAACTTATTTAAATATTATTATAGTTTATTAAATCAATTTAGGTAAAAAAATAGATGTATTCTATTTACAATGTTGACTTGTCATATTTAATTCTTATTTTTCAACCTACAACACATTATCCCATATGTTTTGAATTTGATATTATTAAAATTTAAATAAAAAAAAACATAATTTTTGTATACAAAATGACTAATAATCTGCCCTCCCTCTAATAAAAAAAACTAATAATCCTATAATTACAATAATAGTTTAACATATACATAATTTTATTTATTGGAAATTATTAACTTTAACTATTAATGATGTTTATTTAAATTCTTCAAAGTTTATAATTGAAGAATACAAGTCATTCCCCAAGATTAATGGCATCCGTGACGCATTATTTCGACGAATTTAGTTCAATTGTTTAATACAACCTTTAGAAATAAAAAATATATATTTCTTTATAACAAAAGCATAATATTGCGAGAAAAATAAAATAAGCACTAATCCAAACTCGATGACTAACTCAACAAGTTTTTAACTTCTAGTAGTTTATGGTGATAAATAATAAATTGATTTTTAAAAGAAACATGATCATTGAGACTCTAAATGCAGCTCCTTCATAATAATTTTTTGTATGCATGGTGAAAACTCAAGCGCAAGCCGTAATTTTAGGGCATCTTCACGGAAACTTTGTATTATTTAATCTTATTATGAAAAAAAATGATTCTCTTCTTCAATTTCTTGGTTTAGATTTCCTCTTCATTTAGGGCCCTAAAATCAAAGATTGCACCCGAATTCTCGATACGGGAGATCATTCAAGTTAGTGCAAAAAATGCACCCATCCTACTTAAAAGTTATATTTTAAAAATGAATTTAACAAAAAGTCATTTTCGTTAGGGATTTATAATCCACTTATATCGTATTAAATATCGTTTTTCTTTGCTTAGTAATACTAAGAGGAATGATCACATGTTGGTAACAATATAAATGCGATAAAACCATATATCTCCTAAAGATGAAGTATTTTTAAAACTAAAGTTAATAAATAGCAAAGTTCTATTGAGATGAAATACTTGATTTTAACTTTGTAAAATTCAAAATAAAACAAAAAATTATTCATGAACCTTAAAAGATATAAATAAGAAGATGTTAATTTAGTATTAAGTTAAAGATACTATGATTGCTAACCCTCAGAAAAAAACCATGTTTATAAAAGGGGAAGTAAATTCTGCTAAAAATTAATAAAAAAAATTAAGAAGACATGTATGAATGTAAAGCTTGGAAAAAAGGATAAAAAGTGGTGATTTGAGAGCAAATTAAAAAGAGGGATTATATATAAGGAAAGATAACATTTATTGGGACACCCATAATAATGAAGCACATTATAATTCTTTGAAAGCTTTTTATTGGCACAAATAAGCAATGAAATGTTTTAGAATATATAACAATTTAGATAAGGGTGACTCTTGTATGACTCAACAATGTATGAGTTAATCAATAGTAACTTCTTAAATATTAAATAGCATATTTTTTTTTGGATTTTATAATTGACATAAACATGTCTTAATAACATTTAGATAAATTTATCATTTTTATATTATAAAAAATATTCAAGATTCACTTAATTTTGTTAGTTAAGGAATGATATATATCTATTATACAATATTTTATGCGTAATAATTAAGTAAATACTACCCACTTACCTATAGAATTTTTACTATATATATATATATATATATATATATATATATATATAGAATTTAATGATTTACTATGCTTATAACTTTTCTAGAATCACCAATTATATATCCATTTAACTAAGGATTAAAAATTAATAATTGAATAATCTAATAAAATTGGGAAAGATTTATTATTCAGTGTATAAATTAAATTTATGAGTTTGATTTTTCCAACAATTTTCTAAAATAATTTTTCATATATTCTATTATAAAAATTAAATTCTTCTACATATAAATTATTTGGGACTAAACAACTTTGGCACTTTAACTTTTTTTCGTTCCTCTTAAACTCTAAAATATGAGAGATCCTTCTTTTGTGAGCTCAAAGGCTTAAGAATAACCTAATAATATAAAATTTATGCTTTTACTAAAAATTGAATTTCATGGTGAAGTATCACTTTATTCAAAAATAATTATTTCATAATAAAAACGATTCAGTTTTTAGTTAAAATATTAAAAAAGTCACACACACACACACATATATATATGTGTGTGTGTGTGTGTGTGTGTGTGTGTGTGTGTGTGTGTGTGTGTGTGTGTGTGTGTGTGTGTGTGTGTGTGTGTGTGTGTGTGTGTGTGTGTGTGTGTGTGTGTGTGTGTGTGTGTGTGTGTGTGTGTGTGTGTGTGTGTGTGTGTGTGTGTGTGTGTGTGTGTGTGTGTGTGTGTGTGTGTGTGTGTGTGTGTGTGTGTGTGTGTGTGTGTGTGTGTGTGTGTGTGTGTGTGTGTGTGTGTGTGTGTGTGTGTGTGTGTGTGTGTGTGTGTGTGTGTGTGTGTGTGTGTGTGTGTGTGTGTGTGTGTGTGTGTGTGTGTGTGTGTGTGTGTGTGTGTGTGTGTGTGTGTGTGTGTGTGTGTGTGTGTGTGTGTGTGTGTGTGTGTGTGTGTGTGTGTGTGTGTGTGTGTGTGTGTGTGTGTGTGTGTGTGTGTGTGTGTGTGTGTGTGTGTGTGTGTGTGTGTGTGTGTGTGTGTGTGTGTGTGTGTGTGTGTGTGTGACTTTTTTAATATTTTAACTAAAAACTGAATCGTTTTTACTATGAAATATATATATATATATATATATATATATATATATATATATATATATATATATATATATATATATCAATGCTATTTTAAATTTTAAACATTTGTAAAATTTTTAATAAACTTATTTAAATATTATTATAGTTTATTAAATCAATTTAGGTAAAAAAATAGATGTATTCTATTTACAATGTTGACTTGTCATATTTAATTCTTATTTTTCAACCTACAACACATTATCCCATATGTTTTGAATTTGATATTATTAAAATTTAAATAAAAAAAAACATAATTTTTGTATACAAAATGACTAATAATCTGCCCTCCCTCTAATAAAAAAAACTAATAATCCTATAATTACAATAATAGTTTAACATATACATAATTTTATTTATTGGAAATTATTAACTTTAACTATTAATGATGTTTATTTAAATTCTTCAAAGTTTATAATTGAAGAATACAAGTCATTCCCCAAGATTAATGGCATCCGTGACGCATTATTTCGACGAATTTAGTTCAATTGTTTAATACAACCTTTAGAAATAAAAAATATATATTTCTTTATAACAAAAGCATAATATTGCGAGAAAAATAAAATAAGCACTAATCCAAACTCGATGACTAACTCAACAAGTTTTTAACTTCTAGTAGTTTATGGTGATAAATAATAAATTGATTTTTAAAAGAAACATGATCATTGAGACTCTAAATGCAGCTCCTTCATAATAATTTTTTGTATGCATGGTGAAAACTCAAGCGCAAGCCGTAATTTTAGGGCATCTTCAAGGAAACTTTGTATTATTTAATCTTATTATGAAAAAAAATGATTCTCTTCTTCAATTTCTTGGTTTAGATTTCCTCTTCATTTAGGGCCCTAAAATCAAAGATTGCACCCGAATTCTCGATACGGGAGATCATTCAAGTTAGTGCAGAAAATGCACCCATCATACTTAAAAGTTATATTTTAAAAATGAATTTCACAAAAAGTCATTTTCTTTAGGGATTTATAATCCACTTAAATCGTATTAAATATCGTTTTTCTTTGCTTAGTAATACTAAGAGGAATGATCACATGTTGGTAACAATATAAATGCGATAAAACCATATATCTCCTAAAGATGAAGTATTTTTAAACCTAAAGTTAATAAATAGCAAAGTTCTATTGAGATGAAATACTTGATTTTAACTTTGTAAAATTCAAACTAAAACAAAAAATTATTCATGAACCTTAAAAGATATAAATAAGAAGATGTTAAGTTAGTATTAAGTTAAAGATACTATGATAGCTAACCCTCAGAAAAAAACCATGTTTATAAAAGGGGAAATTAATTCTGCTAAAAATTAATGAAAAAAATTAAGAAGACATGTATGAATGTAAAGCTTGGAAAAAGGGATAAAAAGTGGTGATTTGAGAGCAAATTAAAAAGAGAGAGATTATATATAAGGAAAGATAACATTTATTGGGACACCCATAATAATGAAGTACATTATAATTCTTTGAAAGCTTTTTATAGGCACAAATAAGCAATGAAATGTTTTAGAATATATAACAATTTAGATAAGGGTGACTCTTGTATGACTCAACAATGTATGAGTTAATCAATAGTAACTTCTTAAATATTAAATAGCATTTTTTTTTTGGATTTTATAATTGACATAAACATGTCTTAATAACATTTAGATAAATTTATCATTTTTATATTATAAAAAAATATTCAAGATTTACTTAATTTTGTTAGTTAAGGAATGATATATATATTATACAATATTTTATGAGTAATAATTAAGTAAATACTACCCACTTACCTATAGAATTTTTATATATATATATATATATATATATATATATATATATATATATATATATATATATATATATATATATATATATATATATATATATATATATATATATATATATATAGAGTTTAATGATTTACTATGCTTATAACTTTTCTAGAATCACCAAGTATATATCCATTTAACTAAGGATTAAAAATTAATAATTGAATAATCTAATAAAATTGGGAAAGATTTATTATTCAGTGTATAAATTAAATTTATGAGTTTGATTTTTGCAACAATTTCCTAAAATAATTTATCATATATTCTATTTTAAAAATTAAATTCTTCTACATATAAATTGTTTGGGACTAAACAACTTTGGCACTTTAACTTTTTTTCGTTCCTCTTAAACTCTAAAATATGAGAGATCCTTCTTTTGTGAGCTCAAAGGCTTAAGAATAACCTAATAATATAAAATATATGCTTTTACTAAAAATTGAATTTCATGGTGAAGTATCACTTTATTCAAAAATAATTATTTCATAGTAAAAACGATTCAGTTTTTAGTTAAAATATTAAAAAAGTCACATATATATATATATATATATATATATATATATATATATATATATATATATATATATATATATATATATATATATATATATATATATATATATATATATATATATATATATATATATCAATGCTATTTTAAATTTAAAAATTTGTAAAATTTTTAATAAATTTATTTAAATATTATTATAGTTTATTAAATCAATTTAGGTAAAAAAATAGATGTATTCTATTTACAATGCTGACTTGTCATATTTAATTCTTATTTTTCAACCTACAACACATTATCCCATATGTTTTGAATTTGATATTATTAAAATTTAAATAAAAAAAACATAATTTTTGTATACAAAATGACTAATAATCTGCCCTCCCTCTAATAAAAAAAACTAATAATCCTATAATTACAATAATAGTTTAACATATACATAATTTTATTTATCGGAAATTATTAACTTTAACTATTAATGATGTTTATTTATATTCTTCAAAGTTTATAATTGAAGAATACAAGTCATTCCCCAAGATTAATGGCATCCGTGACGCATTATTTCGACGAATTTAGTTCAATTGTTTAATACAACCTTTAGAAATAAAAAATATATATTTCTTTATAACAAAAGCATAATATTGCGAGAAAAATAAAATAAGCACTAATCCAAACTCGATGACTAACTCAACACGTTTTTAACTTCTAGTAGTTTATGGTGATAAATAATAAATTGATTTTTAAAAGAAACATGATCATTGAGACTCTAAATGCAGCTCCTTCATAATAAATTTTTGTATGCATGGTGAAAACTCAAGCGCAAGCCGTAATTTTGGGGCATCTTCATGGAAACTTTGTATTATTTAATCTTATTTTGAAAAAAATGATTCTCTTCTTCAATTTCTTGGTTTAGATTTCCTCTTCATTTAGGGCCCTAAAATCAAAGATTGCACCCGAATTCTCGATACGGGAGATCACTCAAGTTAGCCCAAAAAATACACCCATCCTACCTAAAAGTTATATTTTAAAAATGAATTTCACAAAAAGTCATTTTCTTTAGGGATTTATAATCCACTTAAATCGTATTAAATATCTTTTTCTTTGCTTAGTAATACTAAGAGGAATGATCACATGTTGGTAACAATATAAATGCGATAAAACCATATATCTCCTAAAGATGAAGTATTTTTAAAACTAAAGTTAATAAATAGCAAAGTTCTATTGAGATGAAATACTTGATTTTATCTTTGTAAAATTCAAATTAAAACAAAAAATTATTCACGAACTGTAATACCCAATATTATATTTATTCAACTTTTATTCTTACTAATATGTTTAGTATAAAAGAAGATGGATAAATGTAATATATATTGCTACTAATTGGTCTCTTGTGTTAACCAAACCTATTAGTGGCAATAGAAGGGGTATAATGGTACTTTCAGTCTTAAATAGAACTTGGGACATGTTTGGTTGATCATTTCCTTCTTTCCAAAACCAGAATTCTGTTTTAGTAGAGGAAGAAGAAACAAAACGTGGAAAGGGAGAGGAAGAGGAGAAAGTTCCAAACTTGGTCCAAGCCCCATCTTTGCATGCAGCAGAAATCTGTCTCAAACCTTGCTTCTATCATCATCTCCATCTTGCTACAGCTTCATCATCATCTCCTTCATCTCTAAAGGTGAGTCCCTAGTTAGAGACTATGGGGTTTGCATGTAGGGATTTTTAATTGGGGTTTAGGGTGTGAATTAAATTATGAATCACTGATGCTAAATACGTTTGATTTGCTTTAATCCTTGCATGTTGATGATTCTGAATGTGTATATATGATGCAAATTTGTTGGGACTGTATTGAGGATGCAGGGGATTGATTATTGGACATTTGGGACTGGTTTAGATCTCATAGAATGCAGAAAATTAGATTCTGCTTCAGAGTAACCGGTTACTGGGTTTTGGGTAACCGGTTACCCTATGTAAAATTTGCATTGCTGAGCATTTTTCATGCCAGTAACCGGTTACTGGCTTTTGGGTAACCGGTTACCCTGGGCAAAAGTGCAAAAATCAGCAACTTTTGGAAATTCATAACTCCCATTTCGTGTATCCGTTTGACGCGTACCATATATCGTTAGAAAGCTAATTAAGTGTACTATCTAGGAAAATTAGCCTTATTGTCTAAATAATATTTTTCGATATATCTGACACACCTTCAGTTAAGTGCGACACTGACGACATGTGAAGTAAGTGTATTTAGACTGAATTTTCTTCATTATTCTTGATAGCTGTGTTATGTCATTATGTACTATGCTGGAAATATGAAAACTCCGTCGTTTTGGTTAAACGATTGGATTGATTGCTTTGTTTGTGATTTTGACATTATGTCATATTTTTCGTATGCTTGAATCGAAGTGGCCGGAAAGCTAGATTGGGACGCTGCTCCGACTATGTAGTCTATGAGTCCTCCCGGACCGTGTAGTCCAATGGAATAACCCGTTCATGTGTATTGTTCGATATGGTGTGCATCTGAGCTACCGTTGCAGTGTGCTCGTGAGTTTCCGTACGGGGTTTTACTCACTTGGCGTTAACACACTTGCGTGCTCGGTATGGTGGGGTTATGCGGCCAAGTAGGCTAATGCATAATGAGGTAACTCACCTCTAGTAAAGTCACGTAGACTAATACTAGGCTTTCTCCCGATGGGCTCAGGCGTCAAGGTGGCGGTTTGTACTCGGCGTAACTCACTAGCGTGAAGAAGGTTAACGGAACAATGACGCCATTTAGCGCGGCCATTTAGGCTTGTGCGGACCTGTTTAACCGTCTTGCAGTGTGCTTGTACAAGTCCCTTGACATATAGGCAGGAGGTTACTCATCGAGGATGCATTTATTCCATAATCTAGCCGAGGTTGTTACACTTATGGATTCCCCGTGTGTGGATGTGGGTTTGCATACTTGTTTGCTATTCGGTGTGTATTTGTTTGAGGCAAGTCCAATGGTGGACGAGTCACCTTGTTTACTCCGTATTTGTACCGGAAGTGAGAATAACCCCGAACCATGGTGGATTCGCTCATTATTTGTATGATCCCTATAGATCCGAGCGGACTAATAGGATAGGGGGACTCATTGAGATTTAGTAATCTCATCCCATTCCAATTATTTCTTTTCAGGTGGCTCGAGGCAAGATCGCGGTAAGGGAAAGATGGATTAGATCTTTTGGCGATGCCTGGATGTTCCTTTTTGTTCCTTATCGTGCTTACTATATATTGTATTTTGGATATGTACTGATATGATGTACTTATATTTTGGCCATGATACATTCGGCTTATGTATTCGTATACTTCTACTTTCCGCTGCAAACATTATGTAATTGTTGTCTTATGAACCATATTTAATACTTTATGCATATTATTCTAGACATATATGTGTGGGGTGTTACAGTTGGTATCAGAGCCATACCTCTCCCAATACGATGTGGTTCGAGGACGAACCATGCGGAAGCTGGTGGGCATGTAACACCCGAGGCCGAAGAAGGCGGGGAGTGGTTGCACCGCATGGAACACCTGGGGCCAATTGAGGCTAGGGTGGTCGCCACATCGGAATGAGAGGGATCCTAAAGCTGTGCAGGTATGGGACTGCATGGTTGAAGGAAAGCTTATAAGGATTGATATGTACTACCTATACCAACAAGATGCATCTTCTTTTCGGGAGCCCGTTCAATAAGAACTCGATAGTTAAGCGTGCTTGACTTGGAGTAGTATTGGGATGGGTGACCTTCTGGGAAGAAAGCGTGCGAGTGAGGTCAAAGCATGCTGAAAAGACCCGTGTTGGTTTGTGGGGTCAGTCGATCATCCCGAAAGCTGTCTGGGGCGTTACAAATGGTATCAGAGCAGGTCGATCCTCGACTTTGCTAAGACGCATCATAATGCAGTACAATTATGCCTCATATGTGTATAATCAGTATGATTCCTTATGTCTTATTTATGGAATTGAGCCTGATCAACTTGAATCCATGCGTAGGACAGACAGGGAGATGGCTGAGCAACGCATAGGTCTCGGAAGGCCCAGAACTAGGAATGTGGAGCCCGAGCAAGAAGCATGAGGTGCAGGCGTGCCTTGGCAACAGATGATGCAACAAATGATGCAGCAGAACCAGATGATGGCTCAAATGATGCAAGGCATGCAGGGACAACAACCTCCTACTCAAGTTCCCGTTCCTCAAGCTGCAGCTGGACCAGATTTTCGTGCCTTCTTCAGGATGGATGCTCCAGAGTTTGTTGGCGGACTTGATTCACTTTTGGCTCATGATTAGTTAGCTGGTATGGGAAGGGTGTTCCAAGCTATTCAGTGTACTGAAGAAGAGAAGGTGATCTTTGCTACTCAGAAGATGAAGGGACCGACTCTTAGGTGGTGGAACACTGCATCCACTTATTTCACCACACAAGGGATCCCTAAGGATTGGCAACACTTCAAAGTGGCATTCTTGGAGAAGTATTTCCCTAATAGTGTGAGGACTCAGAAGGAGCGAGAATTCCAGAACTTCAAGCAAGGTGACATGTTTGTTTCAGAATATGCAGAGAAGTTCGAAGACTTGGCGGATTACTCCCGACAAGCTCTTTATGCTCCAGATGAACTATGGAAGATTGATCATTTTATGATGGGTTTGAGAGCCGACATTGCTCATAGTGTTTCCCAAAGAGAGTTCACTACTTATGCTGAATGTTTAAGGCAATGCTATGTTGCCGAAAACAGCTTGAAGAGGGTTCAAGAAGAGAGGAACCAAAACAGGGCTAATTTTAGGGAGCAAGGAAGATCTACTCAACACTTGAGGCCTCGTAATCCCCCACCAAAGAAGAAGCAGGTTTATGGTGATCAGTCGACTCAACCGCCCCATTGTCGCAAGTGTGGAAGGAAGCATACTGGGGAGTGCAAGTACGTTTCTGTGACTTGTTTTAGATGTGGCGAGTAGGGCCACATAGCTCCACAATGTCCACAAAAGAGGATTCCTGAGAAGACTGCAGGTCGTGTTTACACTTTGGATTCGAGGAAGGCCAAGGGAAACAACAATCTCATTGCGGGTACGTGTTATGTTAACAATCAACCTTTATGTGTTTTAGTTGATTGTGGAGCCACTCATTCTTTTGTCTCTACCGAGTGTGTTTACCGACTTGGTTTGGAAGTTACTCCATTACCCAATCCTATGATTATTTCTTCGGCAACGGATGATACCGTGGAAGCTAGACTAATTTGTAAAGGTTGTTCGGTGTCTTTTAATGGTCGTGACTTCCCGATTGATCTAATTTGCTTACCCCTCAAGATGTTGGATGTCATTCTAGGGATGGATTGGTTGTCTCTTAACTCGGTGTACATTGGTTGCAAAGAGAAGGCCATATTCATTCCTGCTGAAGAGACTTCTTCTGATGATGCAATTACCAAGTTGATAGAAGGTACAATCAGCACGGTTAATTATCTCTTTTCTCAAGAAAGATCCTTTCTTTTAGTTCTTTCAAAAGAACCTTATGTGAGAGTTGAATTGTCGGAGATTTCGGTGGTGTGCGAATTTCCTGAAGTGTTTCCTGAGGATATCACTTCTCTTCCTCCAGAAAGGGAAGCGGAGTTCTCAATTGATCTTGTTCCTGGAACTGCCCCAGTTTCTATCACTCCTTATAGGATGTCTCCTATTGAACTCAGAGAACTGAAGAGCCAATTGGAAGAGCTTCTTGCTAAGCATTTTATCCAACCCAGTGTTTCTCCATGGGGAGCTCCTGTTCTTTTGGTAAAGAAGAAAGACGGAAGTATGCGCCTGTGCATCGATTACCGTCAGCTGAACAAAGTTACCATAAAGAACAAATATCCTTTACCACGGATTGATGACCTCCTAGATTAGTTGAAAGGAGCCAGTGTGTTCTCGAAGATTGATCTTAGGTCAGGGTACCATCAAATCCGAGTGAAGAGCTCAGATGTGCCTAAGACTGCATTCAGGACTCGATATGGTCACTACGAGTTTTTAGTTATGCCATTTGGTGTGACTAATGCTCCAGCAGTTTTCATGGATTACATGAATCGAATCTTTCAGCCATATCTGGACCAATTTGTAGTAATCTTCATTGACGACATTCTGGTGTATTCTCGCACTCCCGAAGATCATGAAGAGCATTTGCGAATTGCGTTATCTACTCTTCGAGAGAAATAGTTGTATGCCAAATTCAGTAAGTGTGAATTTTGGCTATCCGAAGTAAGTTTCCCCGGTCACGTCATCTCGGGAGGAGGCGTGGCGGTGGATCCTTCTAAAGTGGAAGCGGTGGTGAATTGGGATCGGCCAAAGAGTGTGACTGAAGTCAGAAGCTTCTTAGGTTTGGCAGGTTATTACTGGAGATTTATTATAAGGTTTGCTAAGTTAGCCTTACCATTAATAAAGCTACACGGAAGGAGGTTGCTTTTGAATGGAATTCCGAGTGTGAGCAGAGTTTTCAGAAACTTAAGAGGAAGTTGACTACTGCACCCGTGTTAGTAATTCCGGATCCGAACCGATCCTATGAGGTGTTCTGCGACGCTTCTAAGAAAGGTCTAGGCGGAGTATTGATGCAAGACGGCCGGGTGGTAGCTTATGCATCTCGGCAGTTGAGATCTCATGAAGAGAATTACCCGACCCACGATCTTGAGCTTGCTGCAATAGTTTTTGCACTCAAAGTGTGGCGACATTACCTATATGGCGTTCACTTTGAGATGTTCAGTGATCATAAAAGCTTGAGATACCTTTTCGACCAGAAGGAGTTGAATATGCGACAAAGGAGATGGATGGAGTACCTTAAAGATTATGACTTTGAATTGAAGTATCATCCAGGAAAAGCTAACAAAGTGGCAGATGCCTTAAGTAGGAAGGAATTTCGAGTCGCTGAATTGATGATGTTAGAACATGGATTGTTGGAAAAGTTTCGAAATCTTAACCTTCATTTCGAATGGACGCCCAATGGTGTGTTGATTAGTAACTTTAACATCCAGAATGAGCTACGAGAAAGAATCTGGATATCACAAGGGTATGATAAGCAATTGCAAGCGAGCGAAGGCATGTCTGATTTTTTTGAGAGCACCTGATGGAGTAATCTTGTTTAAGCAACGAATGTGTATACCGAACGATTCTGAATTGAAGCGTTTGATTCTGGATGAGGCACACAAGAGTAGATTTTCTATTCATCCTGGATCGACCAAAATGTATCAAGACCTGAGGAAGGACTTTTGGTGGCCAGGAATGAAAAAGGAGATTGCAGAGTATGTATCGCAATGTTCCATTTGTCAACAAGTTAAGATTGAACATCAGAGGCCAGGAGGAATGTTACAGCCACTGGAGATACCAACGTGGAAATGGGATTCTATCTCCATGGATTTCATTGTGGAATTACCTCGTACTCGAGGAGGACATGATTCTATATGGGTGATAGTGGACAGGTTGACTAAGTCTGCTCACTTTTTACCTGTAAAGACCACTCACAAGGTGATTCATCTCGCAAGGCTTTTCATAGCAGAGATTGTACGGTTGCATGGTGTGCCATCTAGTATAGTGTCCGATCGTGATCCAAAGTTCACTTCGAGATTTTGGAAGATGTTTCATAAGGAATTGGGGACTAGACTGGATATGAGTACGTCTAACCATCCTCAATCCGATGGACAGACGGAGAGGACAATCCAAACAATAGAAGATATGTTGAGAGCTTGTATTTTAGAAGAAGGTGGGAGTTGGAAGGATCATTTGCCGTTAGTGGAATTCGCATATAATAACAGTTACCATGCTAGTTTGGGTATGGCTCCCTATGAAGCTCTATACTGGAGAAAATGTCGATCACCACTATGTTGGGCCAAAGTGGGGGAGAAAAGTATTCTTGGACCGGAGATTATACAAGAAACTACCGAGAAAGTCAAGATGATCCAGAATAATCTCAAGAAAGCACAAGACCGACAAAATAACTATGCGGATAAGCGAAGGAGACCTTTAGAATTTAAGGTTGGTGATCATGTGTATTTGAAGGTCACTCCAAGATTGAGGTTGGGAGGGCCGTTCAAAACGCGAAAGCTCAGTCCGAGGTATGTGGGACCATATCAGATTATGAGTCGGGTAGGTGAAGTGTGTCATACCCGAAAATTTACCCGATATAATCCACATCTTCTAATTTATTAAGGGTGTTAAAAATTAAGAGCCATAGGGTTTAATATATCTATTATTAAACTCGATCTCTTATAAAATTCCCTTGTAAATCGGTTGAAATAAAATAGGGGTTTGAATAGCAAGTATTTTTGGGATCCAAATAATGGGCCCAATTATTACAAAATAAAAAAAAAAGAAGTTCTATCATTTTTGGGATGTTATTTGTGTTTCACTAACACTTTTTTATTTTATTACTATTATTAATTTTATTATTAGTTAGTATTAATTTTTTTTAATTTTACTAACCAATTGTTGTTGATTTTTTAGGATTATCATTAGTTTTTATTATTACTAACTATTATTATTAGAATTAGTATTAGTTATTATTAGGATTATTGTTATTAAATATTATTGTTACTAACTATTATTATTAGAATTAGTTTTAGGACTATTAGGTTTAGTTTTAGTAGGCCCATTAGGTGTAAGAAAAAAACCTAAATTGACTAATATAAAAAAGGTTTTGTAACAAAAAAAAGGGGCTGCCTCCAAGAACCGTGGAAAAATTTTCAAGGAGAGGTAAAATTTGAGTTCAAGATTAAGGCCAATTGAAGAGCTTCTATCGATCCAAACATATTCCCCGGTCCTTCCTGAACGATTTTGCATCATCACGAATCATCGATACTTCCCAGAGTCGCTACGGCAAGGTCACGGTTTGGCAAAAAAATTGTGATTTGATTCTTGATATACAGACCTTATAAATTGATATTGATTATATATTTGTATTCATTATGGTGTTTACAATCTTTCTGGGCAATTTAATTGGTGTTTAAGTGCAGGTATGGAGTTTCACCATTGCTAGATTATACAAGCTCAAAATTGGGGATTCTTCAAAATAAATAAAATTGGATCAAACTAAAGCCATTATTGTGTTCATAAAACAATTTGCAATCGAACCATGGGATTCTTTTACGTTTATTTGTTGTGGTAGGTGAGGACAAAATTTGCAGAATTGGAAAAAAAGCTTAGCGAACACGAAGAAGAACAGTACCACTCACGTTTCATTTTTTTTAATTCTGGGTTTATTCGTTTTTATATATATTTAGGATTGAAACTATGATTTTATCACTAAGTGAGCGTAGTGCGTTTGGTCTAAAGAGAAACTGGGAATCGAAGGGACCTGGGTTCAATCCCAGCGTCCCACATATATTTCTCTTATTTTCTTTGTTAGCACATGCCTGTAGATCCAGTGGTTCCTGCGTGTATGCTCCCACCATACGCCCTGCGCAATCAGCCAATGGATCTTCTTCATATCAGATCAAAGGACCGGGAGTACACCGTGGACCTCTCAAATGCGCCACACAGGATTCCTCACCAGGTTTTGTCATACCCTAATTTTTGACCCCCCTGAGATGACATATCTTCAGGATTTTCATCAAGTCAAAGTAAGTACCCAGGGCAGTCTGGCATTCAATCGAGGGTGTTCAAAGACAAGAAAACTCAGGCAAAGGATCAATCAATAGAGGGATTAGTCTCTAATACAATCATAATACTCAAAAGCCTCATTATTACACCTATGATTGATTAAGACACCCAGTTATCTAAGTACAGGATTACTCAGATCAACAGACTAGGGTTTGGAGCCTATCAAGGACTAAAATCAGGGATCACCTTTGGGAAACCCTAAAAAGCCCCAGTAAACCATTCAAAGACATTAATCATCTTCAAATATCTCATATTACAAGATCCACTGGACATTACACCTCAATTCAAAGTCTACACTCATCATTGTCCTCTGGTCGACAATTAGGGTTTTTGACCTAATTCACCAAGATAGTTGACTTTTAATCAGGGCATGGATCCAAAACTCAAGACATGATTCAAGAATCTCTACTACCTCAATATAATCCATGTACATCATTCATTTGAGGAAAAGATCTTGTTTCTACACAAAAGCCCAAAAAATTCACTTTGTCAGGAAAAGTCAACTGTGTGGGATCATCATTGACTTTTAAGCTTTTTGGTCAAAAAATGACTTTCAAAGATCAATATCATCAATATATGGATGTCAAAGTCATTTGACCAAAGAAATTCAAAGAAATTCATCAAGGAGCAAAAAGTCGGGAATTAGGGTTTTTGAGGGCATAGTGAGAACTCAAAATTTCACCTACACAACTCAAAAAACTTCCAACATGAAAGTTGTAGATCTTGCAAAATAAAACAACATCTTACAAAGGAACTTTTTTCAAAAGATCAATCATTTAAGAGTTTTGGAAATTTTGGAGCTTTAGGTCATAAACACTTAGAAATTTTTCTAAGTGTTTTAACCTAGTTTTCTTCCAACTTTGGCCTCATTTTTCACAAATTTGCCAAAGGATTTTGAAGAAACTCCAAACTAATGATTCGAAGTAGATGTTTAGGTCTTTCCAAATTGTGTTCAACCTTCCCCAAATTCAATTTGAGCTAAGAGTTATGCTTGTCCAAAGTTGGCCTCATGAAGTAAAATTATAGGTCATGAGCAAATTGGAACTTTGCAATTTTGTGCATTTTGCTTCACTAATGGATGCTACACGACCCATAACATGTCTGAAACAATACCATGCATTCATTTTCACCATGCCATGATAATTGAAGAAGATTCCTAAAACAAGAACATGTGATTATGTAATGATTACTTTTGAGAATTTATGGCAAATTGATGAATCACCCAAGGAATCTTCTCACCAACCAATTAGAGCTCACTTTGCATCTGAATTGTCCCCTAAGATCAGATAGAATCAATGGATAGGGGAGGTGGCTCGAAAATGCAATGATCACACTTGGATATTCTTTGAAATTTCTTCATGGCTAAGAAACCAAACTTGCTTCACTAAGCAAGCTCACTCTCCCAATCAGTACTGAGACATTTGCCTATAAATAGAGACCTCATTCTCATTCAAAAGACACACCAAAGCAACCATATTCCTTGCTTTCTCTTTCTCTTCTCATGCTCATTGTTTTTCAAAGTTCTTTGGCAAGAAGAATCGATTTCTTCAAACCAGAGCTTATCTTTGGAAAGTGAGCATTCCAACATCTCAAGGGAGGTCATTTGAGGTGATCCAAGCACCTGGATCACTTCTGTAAGTGGAGGAACACCATTGTTGCTCTCACTTTGGAGCATTTGCAGTTGGAGGACCACAGAACGATTCAGGAGGTTTCAAGCCAAGCCAATCATCCAGGCACACTCCTCAGGTTATAGTGAAGCTAACCAGATGGCTGCAGCTCATCTGTAACTCCAAATTCAACAACCTCCATGTTCACTTGAAGCTGAAATCGAGGGAGGTCCATAGAGCAATTCAGGAGGATTCAAGCTCCAATAAGCATTCAGTTAGCATCATTGAGTCTCAGGGAAGCTATTGAGATCATTCATTCAAGCCCAGTTGCTCTCCATCATCCTCACGACCTTCAGTTTCAGAGGTAAGTTTCTGAACTCCACCTCTTTAATTTAAGCACTCTTTGTGATAAAGCTCGATTCTATCTTGTTCAGCATCATCAGAGGATTGAAAACCCTCTATCATCATTCATTTATCTTTCAGTATAGCCATTTAATTTGATTTTTAAATTTTAGGGTTCTTCACGTTTTCTAGTAAATTAGTTAGATGTAGTCAATATAAATTTGTGTTAGTTACATATTTAGAATCGTGAGTGAATTTAGAACAAGTTTCATGTTTACACCTTGGCCATTGGTTGAGATTTGAGAGAATCAGAATTTCAAAAATGTTGGAGCTTGAGGTTGAAGACGAAGATGGAGGGTGGCGCCATTTTTCAAATCTCTGGGCAGAGTTTATTTTATATTTAATGATATGCGTTTCATAAACGAATGAATAACTTGCCCCAGTGGCCACACATGCGCTCTTAGTCTCCTCATGCCCAAGGTCTGAGGTTCGAATCCCCCTCGCCTCAGACCTTTTGATTTTATTTTCTTTTTTTGCTTCTATACACTTGAACACTATATGAATTGCATTGAAACCAGCTTACTATCACCACACGCGCGTTGGCTCAGTGGTGTTTGTTTTGGGTGTGTAACCTAGAGGGCGTGGGTTCAAGTCCTCCAAGGGCCAAAACTATTTTTTAACACCCATTTTCTTTCATTTTTCTCACAAACTTCACACAATTAATTCACCTATCAAATTAAATCATTTTCACTTCATTTTTCACACACCTATTATTTAATATATCTATTTTGTGAATAGTCAAAAAAATCATAAAAATATTATTTATTTCATGAATTTTAATTAGGTTTAAAATAGTATGTTTTTAAGTGTTTTCTTAAATACTTTAAATATATATTGTTACTTTATTTTAACCTAGTCACTTTGTAAATAATTTTATGATAAAACCCTAATTGTTTAGGTCTTAATTAGTTAAAAGTCTTTACTTTTACCTTAATTAAGTTGACTTTTGTCAATTTTCAAAACTGTTTTCAATCTCCGAATAAATCAAATGATTAGGGTTTTCAAACAACAAAACCTTGTATCATTCCAAATCATTTTTCAAATTGCTTTTACACCAGTACTGTAAAGTACTGGGCCTCTAATAGAGTGTAAGTCCCAAAAAACCTTCTCTTCTTAGCTTGTTTTCAAAACTGTATTTTCAAAATCTTCTTTCTGTTTTCAAAACATTCTTCTGGTATTTGAAGGGCATTATTCCCGGTGAAACTCTTCAGATACCTATGTGACCTTTGTCCATCTTCACTTCTTCTGTTTTCAAAAACCCTTAACTGTTTATCATATATATTCAACTGTTATCAACAAAACAACAAAAATACTGTTGAGGCTCTGTACATACTTCTTCAATGGCCTCCACTCCATCCAGGTTAGGCTTTACAAGCTTTCAATTTACAGTCTTTATTTAAATTACTGTCAAATATAAACTGTGCATATATTAGTTTAGAACTATGTTTGAGTATAAACCCTAGGACAGTTAAACTATATATATATATATATATATATTATAGGAATATGGCCTAGGATTGAGAATGTCTTCCCGGTGAAGGCTCTTTCCTAATTAGAGATCTGTAGTTCAAACCCCCAAGATGAATTATTCCCGGTGAAACATCTTGGCAAAAACCTTAGAATCCAAAAATAATAGGACACATCCACCCAAAGAGGAATTATTCCCGGTGAAACCTCTTACCCATTTGCTTAGAGCCAAAATAATTTCAAAACTACCTAGCTTTCTCTTGTGCTATAACAAGGACCCTCGATTAGCCTCCTCTTGGGCTTTGTACAAGGACCCACAGGCTTCTTAAAAGCATTTCCAGCTTCCTCTTGAGCTTGTATACAAGGACCCATCAGGTTTCTTATAAACATAGGAACAGGTCTTTAGTCACCTTTTAGCCTACCCTGGTGAGTTTCTTCCAATTTAAACCAGACTTTAAACAAGCTAAGTTTGTCTCAATTTTACATTGAGTACACCTTTTGGAATGAGAGACATGGACAGTCTCTGTCACCCTGATCTTCATCAATCTTCCTTAGCAGAGTCTAGGATCTATGTTTATTTTCTCCTCAGCATGTGTCAGCCTTCATCTTGGGCTTTAAACAAGAAGTCTCCATTAGATAATCTTTCTGCCAATCATTTCAACTAAATCCCTGGAAAGGGTTAGCTTCCACACATTCTTTCATTTTTTATCCCTGGAAAGGGTTAGCCTCCAAAGTCAATTAAAATCATTCCTTCATTTCAATAAAACCCCTGGAAAGGGTCAGCCTCCAAAGTTAATTAATAAAAATGTCAAAAAATAAAGATTCATTTCTCTTAGGAGATAATTTCCCCAAAAGAGTCAAAACCCCTGGAAAGGGTCAGCCTCCAAAAAAACATGATAAAGTCAGTCTTTTACTAAATAATTTCTCCAGCTGAGTCAAAATCCCTGGAAAGGGTTAGCTTCCAAAGAAAAACAGTCCTTCAATAAATAAAATCTCCTCAGTAGAGTCAAAACCAACAAAAATAGTTAGCCTCAACCTTGGGTTTCATACAAGGCACCAAACAATAAAACTCCCCTGTCAAGAGTCAGCCTCAACCTTGGGCATTGTACAAGGCATATAATAGAGTCTCCCTAGTGAGTTCTTCATCACTCAGTAGCCACAACCTTGGGCTTTGTACAAGGCAGATAAACCATATTTTCATGTGTCAAAGATTCCTAACACCTAGGATCTTTTCCCCATAGAGTCATCCCTACTCAGTTTATTTAAGAGTCAGCCACAACCTTGGGCTTTGTACAAGGCAGAAAATAATGTTTTCCCTAGCCAGAGTCAGCCACAACCTTGGGCTTTGTACAAGGCACATAAAATAGAGTCATTCATTCAATTATCCTCAACAGTCAGCCACAACCTTGGGCTTTGTACAAGGCACACAAATATAGTCTCCCTAAGTAGAGTCAGCCTCAATTCTGGGCTTTGTACAGAACACCAAATAAAAATCCACCAAATAAACAGAGTCAGCCTCAATTCTGGGCTTTGTACAGAACACAAAAATACCCTGTAATTAACCCCCAGTGGAGTCATCTCCCAGAGTCAATAATACTAATAAATCAATCAAAAAGCCTCAAGCTTGGGCCTCATACAAGCCAGCTAAAGTCAAATCTTTTATACAGTAAATAGACATAGCTTATCTCTATAGAGAGATATTTTTACTACTCTACCACATTCAAACAAACAAACATTTCAATTTCAATTTCAATTAAAGTCTCCCATTTAGGACTCTGAAAGACATGCTCTGGCACATCCCCAGACTTGTACACTTTCCCTAATTTGGACGAGCAACTTTCTTTCATTTAAGAGGCATCTGACTGGCATACTTGCACACACAAGTAAGGTCCCCCTCTTGAATGAAATGAATCCAGTTATTCTGTCACTCTTTTAAATGTTTGTGGTAGAATAGTACTAATACCTCTTTGTAAGGATGATTTCATGTCACTTTACTGTAAACAGAGATTTAATTCCAAGCTTCAACCTTGAGCTTCAAGCAAGGCACCAAAAACATTTAATTTCCCTAGTTAGTTCCCCGAACTACATTAAGCTCTGACTTCCACTAGGGATATGTAGGCATGAGGTTCACAAGGAATCTCAGCGAGCTAATAAAATACCAAAAATAGTCAGTCTGTCTATCTGTCTGTCTTTCTTTAATCAATTCAATTCTCTCTCCTAACACAAAGGAGAAACTTTCCCAATCATTAGCAGCAAACACAATCACAATGACACAGAGAAGGTTCCTGTAGAGTACTACAGATATGTAGGGTGTTTAAACACTTCCCTATGTATAACCGACCCCCCGGACTCCAGAATTTCTAGTCTAGGTGAAATCCCCACACTTAGCAAACTCCTAGGGTTTAGTTGAGATCTTTTTTTCCCTTTCCTACTCGTAGGACAAATAAGAAAGTTCGTGTGATATCGTAGGAAGAACTGAAATAAAATTCATCCCACCACGGGCGCATTCTCCTTCCAAATTTCGCGTGAAGGGTTTAGCGTGCCGTCCTCCCAAGTGAAACGGGGAGGTAAAGAAAACGACCACCACAGGTTTTATTGTATTTTATATATATTGTTTTTATAACTATAGGATCAAATTTAATATATCATGTTATGCTTATAATTTGGTTTCTAATTTGAATTAATAATATAATTAAAGTTATGATTAGGGCTATGATTAGGTTTTAAGATAAATTCCCGATTATTTCAATTATTCGATTTAATTTGTTTAATCATTTTTAATTATTAAAAATCACAAAAACCCTAGAAAGGGTACATTAGGGTTTGCCTGATCCCATTGCCCATTTGGCGAAACATTAACCTTCAATTAATTCTCTCCTCGACCCGACTAAAGCTATTAGTCGCACTAGACGAGAGATAAAAATAATAAAACATTAACGTCAATTCTCCTCTCGACCCGACTAAATCTATTAGTCGCATTAGGCAAGAGATAAAAAATACATAAAATTAAAATACATTTTAATTTGCTGCCCGCGACGATCAATCTATCGATCTGAGTAACCAGCAATGCCCCATAATCCGTTAGCTATACTGACCAAATCTATTGGTCATCGCATCTAACGGTGCCATATCAAATCAGGGTTGTACGCCTAAATCTCAAAAAACACTAAACCACGACACTACGGATTTTCATCCTTTTCAATCAGGCAATTCAAAATGCCTCTCAAATCACAACTTCTAAAACTACGATAGGCCATTCAAAAAGCCTTAAAACCATATCAAATACTAATTCTAAGGCGTACAACCCTATGCCCGAACTACGTTGACTTTGATTCTCCGATTCTCCATAAGGAGATACGTAGGCACTTGGCAACAAGGCGAGTCCCCCTCCCTAAAATCTCAATTTCCTCCCTATTCAATTCCTTAGCTGTTAACCTTAACTTTTAGCCATAAAACTTGACCCTTAGATTCAAAGCCAATAGGAAAGGGTCGAGGGTGCCTAACACCTTCCCTCGACCTGATTATAATAACTTACTCCGAATCTCTAAACTGCGTAGGGTTTCCTATTCGCCCTTCAGAATAGGTGGCGACTCTAAAAGTCTAATTTTTAGTGCAGGTTGCTACAGCTGGCGACTCTGCTGGGGATAAATGATAACAAAACTGTAAATTATTATGCTCTTAGGTTTTGGCAGGGTTTAGGTTTTGGCAAATCATTTAGGGTTTTGGAGAATTTTTTAGGGTTTGGCGAATTTGCCAAAATTAGGGTTTTGGAGTAGGATTTAGGTTTTTTCATTTTTTATTTAAATATTTATTTATTTATTTATTTAAAACTTCCATTTACAGTAATTATAATAATTTAAATGAATATTCGTTTACTTTAATATTTGTTGCTGTACTGCAATTTTGGAGCTACAAATGGCAGGATTTGGGGATCAAGTTCTTATAAATATTTAAATTTAATTTTATTTATTTATTTATTTACGGTTTTTATTTACAGTAAATATTTATAGTAATTTAAATAAATGTTTATTTAAATGATTACTTGTTTTACTGTAAATTTTGGGGATATATAAATTGTTGTTAAACCTAAGTGTGGGAATTATAATAATGACCAGAGGGGAATTACATCGCCTACGAGTCTTATTATAATTCCACTCAGAGTGGGTTAAATATTCGGAAAGGTCTGATACGAGGCTCGACCTTGTTGAGGGCTGGACTGGGTATTTAGCTGATCTCTCTGGGAACCTACCCCTAAAACTCGAACCTCATGGATAAATGAGTTATTCTAAAATCCAAAGAGACAAAAAGTCTCGGCGGCTACGAACGATCCCATGAGACCTTCTAGAACATACCAATGGGAAGGGTAGGCACCCTAAGCCATCACGTCGGACCTATGAACCTAGGGCTTATGTGCTTACGTGCTTATTATATATGTGCAATTTATATACTACGATTGCCTTGCATTTTAATTTTTGCAGGTACTCCTACGCGCTCCCTGTCCTGCAGGGACCCTATTTCCAAAACCATGTCCTTCCCACGAAGAACACCTCCATTTACACACGTTGATTGGCCTCTTGATGGCCATGAGACTTAGTGACTGTCATGAACAGTCACTCCGTGCCTGACTCTACGCATTCCCTAACCTGTAGGGAGTTTCCTTTTATATCTCTATATTCTTACAACTGCGTGTCCTTCCCACAAAGGACATCTTCGTTTACACACGTCGATTGGCCTCTCGATGGCCATGCGACCTAGTGACTGTCTTGAACGGTCACCATGTGCTTACATCTACGCGTTCCCTAGCCTATAGGGATTCTAATTCCCAAATCACATCCTTCCCACAAAGGACATCTTCGTTAGCATACGTCGATTGGCCTCTCGATGGCCATGCGACTTGGTGATTCTCTTGAACGGTCACCCAATGCTTACTCCTACGTACTCCCTAGCCTATAGGGATTTTCTTTTACGTCCATGTGTTTTCACAACGACGCGTCCTTCCCCGAAGGACAACTTCATTAGCATGCGTTCGATTGGCCTCTCGATGGCTATGCGATTCAGTGACTGTCCTGAACGGTCACTCCGTGCTTGTTTCCGCACGCCCTCTAACTTGTAGGATATGGATGTCCATCTATACATATTTCATCCCTAGCCTCTAGGGATTTCACTTCATCCAATATCGTTCTTATATAGGTTGTGTTCCGCATAGAGAACCTTCCCACCAAGGACAACTTCAATGGTACACGTTGATTGGCCTCTCGATGGCCATGAGATTTGGTGATTGTCTTGAACGGTCACCAGTCGCTACCTTCTGCGTACTCTCGAATCTAAGGGATTTCCCTTAGCGTGTCATAACATTTATCCTGCAAAGACTCCACGAGGGTCTAATGTCGCCTCTAAGGCCATCCCTGGGATCATATGTTACGCGTCTGCATTGCATACACGGAGTTATAATACAAGGAGTCTCTCTCATATCCATGCATTCACATTTTCATGTAGTCATACATTTGCATCTACATTTGCATCTACACCCGCATCCGCACCTATCGCGCTAGCCGATTTCCCGAGACTAAAAAAAATCAAAGGATCGTAGACTATGGAGAAGGGAAGATAAATTATCGAGAACGAACTTGGTCTCACAAGGAGGAAAAAGGATACCTTTCGTCATGCCGCATGTCCATGCCTTGTCATAACAGGATTATAAATATAATAAAGGTTGTCATCGAGCAATGATTAGTTCAACAAAGAGTTCCCTCATAGATACACTCAAGATGTATCTAGTCATAAAGGGGTTCATCTTAGAACGTATCAAACTTACAAGGACGCTCTATGATAACCTAGGGGCAAGGGTTGTCCAACTGGGGCAATATCCTGAACAAAAAAGCATAACTACGATAGAGAGAAGGCGACGTGTGTCAACTCCACACCAAGGGGCAAAAGGGTCATAGGTTCTCTCTGTCAATCTACAAAATCTGGAGGTTGCAAATGGTGTGATATTATCCTTAGGAAAAGAAAAAGAGGTTTAGTCAAAGGAAACTCATGAAGTTCCGATACGACGAAAACCCACCGCTAACAATTTATTCCCGACCGGTTTGACATGTCCAAGGAGAACCCGAGGTTACCCTTCACTTCTACAAGTACATCAACTAAGGAGTAAAACAAGGTCGATGGATCTACAAAGGAGGTTGTCCCTAGGATCAATAGGTGTTTACCATGCTCAGAATTTCAACCCCTACGATCGCTAAGTGTTGTTCAGGATAAAAGTTTTACCTTCGAATTAGCAATTCTAATGGGATGACCATGCAGGTTTTGGAGTCAATTCATTCGCTTCATTTGTTCACTACTACGACTTTTCATTCGCAAACTTCTATTTTCAATTTCAAATTTAGGAGTATTAACAAACGTGAGGGAGGAGGACGAATACAAATAACTAAGTCCAGCTAAACATATGCTTTCAAGGTAAGACCGAGCCGAGGATGTACAGGCATTGTTTCAATTCCCAAACAGTGGAGAAATAAGGATGTTAATCCCTCGCTACCCCCTCGAGCCAGGAGTTGGAGTTTGTTTCTACTGTTCAAATAAACCTTGATTTCAACCAGGGGCAAGGTAGATTTCAATTAATTCAATGGTGTATTTTGGTTGTCAAGAGAATCAATCAATGAAGCAAAGGTTCAAGCATAAGGATCAAGCAAAACAAAAGGTTCAAGCATATCTTCCTCGCGTTCATCTAAGAATGAGGAAATAATGGAGGTAACATTCACAACATCCTCTTCCTCAATATATCATTCATGATCGAGGACGTATCAAAGACGAAGTTTGCAAATCAAAGGCATGGCAGTCACAACAGTCAATATCCAAAGATCAATATTTCCAAAGGAGTATTCAAAACAAAAAAAGGAGAAAAAGCGCCCGCTAAGTCAAAATGGAAAATTCTATAAAAACAAAAAAATGACTTAGGCAAAAATTAGGGCATCCCGATGAATCAAATCCGAAGGAATTGGTTCAGGCAAAATAAGGGATAAAAACAAAACAAAGGTGAAATACAAAGGATAATATTGTGACTGCTAAATCATCAAAGCTTCGCATCAATGCTTGGATATTTACAACACTTTTCACCAGTGCTTGGATCTATACTAAGGCTTCTGCTTAACATCGAAACCGAAGCGATTCTCTTGCAAACAAAGCACATCCATTGGATTAAGCGAATTTTTAGGATCTGGAGAACATCAAGGAGAAAGGGGGTGGGATAAATAAAATTTTGGGCCTTATATCCATTGTTTCTTAAAACTGTGAACCAGGCCAAGTTACAACACTCAAAAGTCCTAATTGAGGCAAGGTTAACCATGAAAGCATATTAAGCAAGATTTTGTTATACTGACTCCTAGGTTTGTTAAAACTATTTCTGACCACTGCGCTTCTTCAAGCATTCATTTCTAAACGGACTTCGATTCTAAAACTTGCGTAAACATTGCATTGGAGTTACTTCTCAAATGGTACAACATCATCTGCGAGTATACACTTAGCATCGAGGAGATCTCGAAATTGGCTTAATCAAAGGCGATCTTTCTAATAAAGACTCTGGAATGGGGGGAATCACATCTAGGGTGTTCCCCTTAACAGGGGCAAAATTTCAAGGATCACTGGGCATGCAATCAAACATCCTATTTACTAGGGGGCATTCTTCCTAAGGTCCAATCGACTCGGGGCACACCTCGGAGCAATAAAAAACAGGGGCATGTCAAACATGGGTAGAATTCAAATTCAAAGGATAGAACACTATGGATAGCCCTCCATATCCTGGAGATCAAAGGCATACCCTTCAATGCAAACGCTGAAGCATATGAACCACGTTTGTATGACAAGGTTATTTCTCGGGGCACCTCCTTCGTGGCGTGGAGATCATAAGCATCTTTTTCCACTAAACATTGGGGCGTTGGATATCAAATCCATAAGGCAAACAAGTCAAAAGGCTAAAGGTGTGGAGAACCTCAAAAGGTTAAGGGCGTGGAGAACCTCAAAAGGTGAAAGACATGGAGGACTTCATAAAATCAAAGGCGTGGAGTAATTCAAAGGGTCATACTGGGGCAAGACACACAACAAAAGGAAAAGGGCATTCTCACACTTTACAAACATCCGAAAAATCTTTCTCCTAACTACGATCTTCAAAACTCAAAAAATAGGGATTGGGAAATCGCGCTAGCATCCAACAACCATACAACATCGGCGAGCTATATACGCTTGGTTATCAACAACCTATCATTGGGGCATCATGCAAATATACATAAGTCATGCATTACATACATTACACCACGCCTTTTTAGGTAGTCTTATAGAGGACATTATTTCGTTCAACTCATTACATCAATCAACATATACATGAGCATAAACATTATCATATACATCAAGACATCCGATTCTAAACTCTGGTGCTAAGCTATACTATCCACCTGCTTCCCGATAACCTTACCAATGCCAGTAATCTTACTGAGACATTTTTCCAAATCACCTGATTGATGTTTCCGGTAACCTTGCCGATGCCAGTAACCTTACTGAGACATTCTTCCCAATCTCCTGATTGATGCGTTCCGGTAACCTTACCGATGCCAGTAACCTTGCTGAGACATTCTTCCCAATCGCCTGATTGATGCTTCCCGGTAACCTTACCGATGCCGGTAACCTTACTATGATAACAACCTCACGGAGATGTTCACCCGATCACTTGATTAATGTATCCCGGTAACCTTGCCGATGATAGCAACCTTGTTGTTCATTCACCCATAAACAATCTATGCATACGCATGCGCATAAGCATTATCCATATTACCAAGCCAGCATAAGCATAGCCGAGGTATAGGTGCAAATATGGTTTAAACAAAGTTCAATGGGTTTAAGGAGATAAAATCTTGGGATTGCATCAGTATTAGCATACATACATACGCATTAGCATTAGCATATACATATCACAAAAAGCCCAATTTTTATTGGCAATCCAAACCATTTTAGATTCCAGTTCTCATCCTGGCAAATCATTACAAAGTCCAGTTCTCGTCCTGGAAAACCATCAAATCCAATTCTCGTTTGGTAGTCAGTTCCCGTCTGACTGTTACATTAAATCCAGTTCCCGTCTGGTAGTCAAGTTCTCGTCTGAACATTAAATCCAATTCTCGTTTGGTAGTCAGTTCCTGTCTGACTGTTACATTAAATCCAGTTCCCGTCTGGTAATCAGTTCCCGTCTGACTGTTACATCAAAATCCAATTCCAATTCAAACCATAACTTATTGCGTTAGTCCCTGAGCAGCAATAAGTTATGTCTTATCACGTTAGTCCCTTGGCAGTGATATGGCACCGAGTCCTTTGGTACGTTAGTCCCTTGGCAGTAACCAAAACTCTATCCTATTCCAATTTCAATTTTCAATTTCAATCCCAACCATGACTTATTACGTTAGTCCTTGAGCAGCAATAAGTTATGTCATATCACGTTAGTCCCTTGGCAGTGATCTCCTTTCAAATCTTCTTGACGATTCGTATCACATTAGTCCCTTGGCAGTGATATAGAGTTACGTCTCTTTGCAAAAATAGGGATTTATTTTCCCTGTCTCTCAAACAGTTCTCCAAACAGGTGAATATTTTTCATGCAGGTAAAGTTTGCTAGAACTATAGCAAATGATTCCTCTTATGCAGGTAAACTTGCCCGAACCAGGGCAAGTGACTCCAATTGGTGCAGGTGAAATTTGTCCGAACCAGGGCAAATGATCCTAAATGGGGCAGGTGAGTTTGCTACAAGCACGGCAAATGATCCTAAATGACGCGGGTGAGTTTTCTACAAGCACGGCAAATGATCCTAAATGGCGCGGGTGAATTTGCTACAAGCACGGCAAATGATCCTAAATGGGGCAGGTGAGTTTGCTACAAGCACGACAAATGATCCTAAATGGGGCAGGTGAGTTTGCTACAAGCACGGCAAATGATCCTAAATGGTGCGGGTGAGTTTGCTACAAGCACGACAAATGATCCTAAATGGGGCAGGTGAGTTTGCTACAAGCATGGAAAATGATCCTAAATGGTGCGGGTGAGTTTGCTACAAGCGCGGCAAATGATCCTAAATGGTGCGGGTGAGTTTGCTACAAGCACGGCAAATGATCCTAAATGGGGCAGGTGAGTTTGCTACAAGCACGGCAAATGATCCTAAATGGTACGGGTGAGTTTGCTACAAGCATGGCAAATGATCCCAAATGGTGCAGGTGAGGTTGCTATAAGCATAGCAAATAATCCTATTGGTGCAGGTGAACTTGCTAGAACTATAGCAAGTGATCCTTTTGGGGTTCACAAACTACGGAAACTTACTAGAACTATAGTAAGTGGGATTCACAAACTACGAAAGCTTGATAGCGCTATAGCAAGTTAACTATCTTCTACACAACAAACTGTGAGTCGTCGCTATTGATAGTTACGTTTACCCATCACGTTAGTCCCTCGACAGTGATCAAAGGGTTTTACAAAAGGGTTCTTCAATGAATTTTATCACGTTAGTCCCTCGGCAGTGATCTTCTTCAAGACTACAAAAGGTTCCTCGATTGGGTTTATCACGTTAGTCCCTCGGCAGTGATATTCTTCAAAACATCATCAATAACAATCAAAGGTGTTACCTTTCTTTTCAGAACTACTAACATACTTTAACTGACAATCATGCATCATTCAACTAACATATCTCATTCATAAATAATGCATATACATACATGGCTCTCATTTATTTTGAGAAGCTCACTGCATCAGGCATCGCATGCATCATAACATTGCATAAAATTCAGGTTGCCTTTTTAGGCCATACTACAATCAAAGCAAGTGGTTCCTCTTGAAAGCATTTGTTTCACATTCTGAAAAATGATATTTACCTTGGGTGGCATCTGTCATACCCCAATTTTTGACCTAAGATACCATCTCATATCATTGCATATGCATCATTTGCATCTCTAACAAAATTGCATAGCTTGTGTTTGCTACTTGTGACTCAGCAGGATTTAATCAGGAAATCACTCATCAGTACAAGTAACAATCAATTAGGGTTTTGTTCTCCCTTCATATCAAATGAATCATCTTCATCAACAATTAACATTTGGTCCTCAAAATCCATCTCAACAAGCTCAGAGGCTCTGAATCAACCAGATTAGGGTTTTGACTGAAGATAGCATACTCCTGACTTTTGCTCAGAGATTAACCTAATGACTTGGGACATGACCTCAAGACCACAAGTGCATCATTTTGACCTAATCCATTGGCTCATAACATCTCCTACACAAGGATTGATCAACAGTGAAATTTCAAGTCATCAGAATTAGGGTTTTTGAACTATCAGGGACTGAAATCAGGGATCACATTTGGGAAACCCTAAAAATCCCCAGGAAGTCAATCAAAGGTTTCAATCATCCTCAAATAATCCCTATGACAATATCCAATGGAAATTACATCTCAATTCAAGATCCACAGTCATCAATTTCATCAGGTCGACAATTAGGGTTTTTGACCTAATTCACTAAACCACTGACTTTTTAATCAGGACATGGTGCCACAACTCAAACCATGGCTCAATATCCTCTAATTCCTCAATATGATCCATTCATACCATTCATATGGTGAGGATAGCCTGTTTCATTTGGAATCTCCAGAAACGCGATTCGTCTGAAAAAGTCAACTGTACAAGATCACCATTGACTTTTGGGGAATTTTGGTCAACCATGACTTTTGAAGTTTTAAATCATCAATATATGATATGAGAAGTCATTTGATCAAGAAAAATCAAGAAAATCAATCAAGAATCAAAAAGTCAAAAGTTTGACTTTCATACTTAGAAAATTTTTCTAAGTGTTTTTCATGGTTTTTTCCAAACTTTGGAAGGGAATAACTCAAAATTTCACCTACAAACTGAAAAAAACTTCCAACTTGAAAGTTGTAGATTTTGATCCAATAAACAACTTTGACACATATAAATTTTTTCCATAAGATCAACCATTTAAGAGATATGGAGCTTCAAAGTTGGTACTTTTTGAAAATTTCACTTAAAACTTCATTTTCTTCAAAGTTCATGGATCTTTTTCACCCATTTCCTTAAAGGTCTTGAAGAAACTTTCAACTAGGGTTTTGAAGTGTGTAACATGAGCTTTCCAAAATGTCCAAGAGCATGAAAAAATATGGAGTGTAGCCATGGTTTTGAATTTTGCAATTAGAGGTCATTATGCATGAAATTACAAGCCATTTTCATTAAGTTCAATACTATATGGCCTATAATTCAAGCAATGACACACCAAAGCAATGATTGAATGATATTTTCTGATTTGAGATCAGAATGGAAAGAGATAAGAAGCTTGGCCAAAATAACCATGGTTTAGTTACTTTAACCATATGCATTAAATGGTAAGATTCCTTTCTATCTCCAAATGCCAAATCATCACTTCTTGAAGCAAGTTGCAAAGTTCTGAGTTCAGAACTCTTAGCCTATAAATAGAGGTCATTTCCACTCTTCAATTCACACCAAAACCTCACAAAGCATAGGTTTTCTCTTTCTTTCTTGAATTACAAGTTTCATAGTTTTCAAAGAGGTAGAAAACTCAACCTCTAAACCTTGCAAGTTCTGAGCAAAGTGATGCTTCTCACAAGCCACAAACATCATATGGGATGTGTTTGATCCATTCACACACCCCAAAACACCTCAAATCTCAAAATCACCACCTCACTTCCATATATGCACATAATAAGCCTTATCATGCCAAAATCAATTCCAGGCTATTTCTGTCCAAACTAACACTTCAAACACCATCCATATACTTCATATGAACTATCCAAACACTCACCATCAACCTGTAACCTCATAATCATCAAGCTCGATCCATACTTGAAGCTTCTGCAGATCGGGTTCCATGGCCTTGCTCAAGTGAATTCAAACTGTTCCAAGCATTCAAACATGTTCCATAAGGTCCATTGATGCTGTCCAGATCAAGAAACAACAACTGGAACACCTCCTTTGCAAAATTCAATCTCCAGCTTGGTCGTTTTTAAGGTAAGTGCTCATGAACTTCAAACTCTATCATACATGCATCATAAATGAAAAACTGAGTTACCATCTTGTTTCTGCACCATCACTGAATAATAACCCTCAATCAATTGCATCATATCATGATCATACACGATTTCACAAAGATTTGTCATATTAGGGTTCTTCGTGTTCATCAGAGAATTAATCATCTCAGAGCAAAAATAAATGAAATTAAAGGTCATCATCATGTTCCTCGTCCAAAACCGAGTGAGATAGACCCTTTGATCGATCAAAACAATACAGATTTGAAGAAATTCAAAAATCAGTTAGGGTTATGTTCTTGGCGCCAGATTTGGTTTGGGAAATTCAAATTCTTGATTTAAAATATATTTTACAAAACGCGTATGTTTAACAAGCCACAAGCGTGGCTCAGTTGGTCCATGTTTTGGTCAGCAAGCGTAGGTGCGTGGGTTCAAACCCTGGTAGGACCAAAACCAATTTTTTGACACTATTTTTCTTTCATTTTTTAACAAACTTCAATTAATTAATTAACACATCAAATTAATTCATTTTTCATTCATTTTTTGTACACTCTTTATTTAACACATATATTTTATGAATATCAAAAAAAATCACAAAAAAAGATTTATTTAATATGTTTTTAATTAGGTTTAAAATGATACATTTTTAAGTGTTTTTAATTACTTTAAATTTTGTTTTTCATTTAACTTTTAACCTAATCACTTGTAAATATTTTTTGTGATCAAACCCTAATCATTTAGGTCTTAATTAAGCATTAAAACTTGTTTTAACTTAATTAAGTTGACTTTTGTCAAATTCAAATCGTTTTAAGACGAGCGATCGCGATTCTTTTTCAAAATGATAAACCACTTCTTTTTGATTAAATCTTTTTAATTGATCAATTGATTTTCAAAACGAAGTGGGGCCTCTCGAATATTAGAGAGTGTAAGTCCCATTTCTTTTCTTTTTGTACAGTTTTCAAAACAATAAAACATTCTTCAAAATAAAATCATTTTCAAACAATTTTCAAAACAACAAAACTTCAAATTATTCAAAAACTTTTCAAATATACCATGGGCCTCCATGTAGGTATAAGTCCCAAGCCCCTTTTGTACATACCCATTCCAGTACATGAAATTAGGTATTTCATTGTACGCCTTTTGTACATATCTCAATCAACGCGTTTTTTTTACTTTGAATAACAAACCAAAAATGAAGGTTTCTTTAAATCTTCCCAAAAATATACCATGGGCCTCCATGTAGGTATAAGTCCCGAGCCCTTGTAAATACCTGTTTACATAGATTTGAATAAACTCAAGTGGACTCCTCTCCTCGAGTATAAGTCCCGAGCCTTGTGTATACAAATGGATCATGCTTACAGGTATATTTCCTTCATAAACTCCATTATATACACACACCTTGTCATATATAATTGTTCACATAACTGTTCATATCTGTTCATGTTTGTTCATACTTGTTCATGCTTGTTCATATGTGTGATATGTGTGCTTGTTCAACTTAGTACAACACTAGGTTCCCCATAGCCTCCTATTGGGCTTCGTGCAAAGAATCTCCACTAGTTTAGGTTAGGACATAGAGTATGGTTTCCCGGTGAAATCGCTCTAAGAGCTCAAACCAACTATACCATGCCTCCCCTTGGGCTTTGTACAAACGAGTGACCCTCCCATAGCCTCCTCTTGGGCTTACAATGCAAGGACCCTGGATTGTCCCTCCCATAGCCTCCTCTTGGGCTTACAATGCAAGGACCCTCGGATAGCCTCCTCTTGGGCTTCGTACAAGGACCCACGGGCTTCTTATAAGCATCCCCAATATCCAAAACAAATACCCTAGGAGATTAGACATTTATCATCTCTATGATAGGAGTATCTCATCTATATCATCACAAACAATCAAACAATCAATCAATCAATCAATCAAACTTCTTTTTGCCACAAGGCTGGCTAATCAATCAAACCGTTTTGCCACCGTACTGGCTGATTAATCAAATTTTTTGTCAAAAGGCTGACTTCATTGAAACTTTTGCCACAAGGCTGGCTGATTAATCAAAACTTTTTGTCACAAGGCTGACTTCATTGAAAGTTTTTGCCACAAGGCTGGTTAAACAACCAAAAAAAACATCTTTATCATTCTAAGCACCCTAAGTGGCATAGCCCCGGGCTTATAATGAAAAGATTTTCAAACAAAAAACAAACAGATGTATGTGATGATATAGATTAGATACATCGAACATTGAGATGACATTTGTCTCTTATCCTTTGCTTCCACTAGCATAAGTGGGAACTACGATTGCTCTGACTTTCTCAACATCCCTTTGAGAATACGTAGGCACAAGGTCGATCCTTGGCGAGCAAAACAAAACAAAAAAAACCATTCAAACCTTAGCACCCGTAGACCCGAGCTACAGATGCTCTGATTCCCTCTAGGGGATATGTATGCAGAGGATCGCGATGATCTTTGCGAGCATAATCAAACAAACACCTTAGGTCCCACCTATTTCAACAAAAACCTCTCAATAACATGGAATGAAAAACAAAGCAAAGAAACCTATAGAGTACTATAGATACGTTGGGTGCTAATACTTTCCCTTCGTATAACCAACCCTCTTACCCAAGATCTCTCCCCCCACTTTTAGGTTATTGCAGCTTTTTTCCTTTTCCTCCTTTGGAAATAATAAAAAGTTTGGTCGAAACAAAGAAAAATCATTTTTTGAGCACTCGAGCCCAAAGAAGGCATCAGGTGTCTCATCCCACAAAAAAGAGGAACCAAAACGATTTTTCGCCCGCGACAGCATCTCTAAGCCCATCTCCTACAAAACGTCTTTCCAACAAGTGCAAATTTTAGGGCATTCAATATTCAATCCTCTTCTACCTTTAGATCACGATAGGCAGACGTGCCTATCTGCCTCTTCAGGTTTAAGAAGATTGAATAGGGGCAGCTGTCATACCCCAAAATTTACCCGATATAATCCACATCTTCTAATTTATTAAGGGTGTTAAAAATTAAGAGCCATAGGGTTTAATATATCTATTATTAAACTCGATCTCTTATAAAATTCCCTTATAAATCGGTTGAAATAAAATAGGGGTTTGAATAGCAAGTATTTTTGGGATCCAAATAATGGGCCCAATTATTACAAAAAAAAAAAAAAGAAGTTCTATCATTTTTGGGATGTTATTTGTGTTTCACTAACACTTTGTTATTTTATTACTATTATTAATTTTATTATTAGTTAGTATTAATTTTTTTTAATTTTACTAACCAGTTATTGTTGATTTTTTAGGATTATCATTAGTTTTTATTATTACTAACTATTATTATTAGAATTAGTATTAGTTATTATTAGGATTATTGTTATTAAATATTATTGTTACTAACTATTATTATTAGAATTAGTTTTAGGACTATTAGGTTTAGTTTTAGTAGGCCCATTAGGTGTAAGAAAAAAACCTAAATTGACTAATATAAAAAAGGTTTTGTAAACAAAAAAAAAGGGGCTGCCTCCAAGAACCGTGGAAAAATTTTCAAGGAGAGGTAAAATTTGAGTTCAAGATTAAGGCCAATTGAAGAGCTTCTATCGATCCAAACATATTCCCCGGTCCTTCCTGAACGATTTTGCATCATCACGAATCATCGATACTTCCCAGAGTCGCTACGGCAAGGTCACGGTTTGGCAAAAAAATTGTGATTTGATTCTTGATATACAGACCTTATAAATTGATATTGATTATATATTTGTATTCATTATGGTGTTTACAATCTTTCTGGGCAATTTAATTGGTGTTTAAGTGCAGGTATGGAGTTTCACCATTGCTAGATTATACAAGCTCAAAATTGGGGATTCTTCAAAATAAATAAAATTGGATCAAACTAAAGCCATTATTGTGTTCATAATACAATTTGCAATCGAACCATGGGATTCTTTTACGTTTATTTGTTGTGGTAGGTGAGGACAAAATCTGTAGAATTGGAAAAAAAGCTTAGCGAACACGAAGAAGAACAGCACCACTCACGTTTCATTTTTTAAATTCTGGGTTTATTCGTTTTTATATATATTTAGGATTGAAACTATGATTTTATCACTAAGTGAGCGTAGTGCGTTTGGTCTGAAGAGAAACTGGGAATCGAAGGGACCTGGGTTCGATCCCAGCGTCCCACATATATTTCTCTTATTTTCTTTGTTAGCACATGCCTGTAGATCCAGTGGTTCCTGCGTGTATGCTCCCACCATACGCCCTGCGCAATCAGCCAATGGATCTTCTTCATATCAGATCTAACGGATCAAAGGACCGGGAGTACACCGTAGACCTCTCAAATGTGCCACACAGGATTCCTCACCAGGTTTTATTGTATTTTTTATATATTGTTTTTATAACTATAGGATCAAATTTAATATATCATGTTATACTTATAATTTGGTTTCTAATTTGAATTAATAATATAATTAAAGTTATGATTAGGGCTATGATTAGGTTTTAAGATAAATTCCCGATTATTCAAAAAAAAAAGATAAATTCCCGATTATTTCAATTATTCGATTTAATTTGTTTAATCATTTTTAATTATTAAAAATCACAAAAACCCTAGAAAGGGTACATTAGGGTTTGCCCGATCCCATTGCCCATTTGGCGAAACATTAACCTTCAATTAATTCTCTCCTCGACCCGACTAAAGCTATTAGTCGCACTAGACGAGAGATAAAAATAATAAAACATTAACGTTAATTCTCCTCTCGACCCGACTAAATCTATTAGTCGCATTAGGCAAGAGATAAAAAATACATAAAATTAAAATACATTTTAATTTGTTGCCCGCGACGATCAATCTATCGATCTGAGTAACCAGCAATGCCCCATAATCCGTTAGCTATACTGACCAAATCTATTGGTCATCGCATCTAACGGTGCCATATCAAATCAGGGTTGTACGCCTAAATCTCAAAAAATACTAAACCACGACACTACGGATTTTCATCCTTTTCAATCAGGCAATTCAAAATGCCTTTCAAATCACAACTTCTAAAACTACGATAGGCCATTCAAAAAGCCTTAAAACCATATCAAATACTAATTCTAAGGCGTACAACCCTATGCCCGAACTACGTTGACTCTGATTCTCCGATTCTCCATAAGGAGATACGTAGGCACTTGGCAACAAGGCGAGTCCCCCTCCCTAAAATCTCAATTTCCCCCCTATTCAATTCCTTAGCTGTTAACCTTAACTTTTAGCCATAAAACTTGACCCTTAGATTCAAAGCCAATAGGAAAGGGTCTAGGGTGCCTAACACCTTCCCTCGACTTGATTATAATAACTTACTCCGAATCTCTAAACTGCGTAGGGTTTCCTATTCGCCCTTCAGAATAGGTGGAGACTCTAAAAGTCTAATTTTTAGGGCAGGTTGCTACAAAGTGGCTTATCATTTGGCATTACCGCCTTCACTATCCGGGCTGCATGACGTGTTCCACGTATCTCAGCTCCGAAAGTTCGTGCCCGATACCGTTCATCCTATTCTCCCGGATACTGTTGAAGTAGAACCAGACCTTTCCTATGATCCTCAACCTTACCGTATCTTGGAGCGTGTTAGCAAGTGTCTGTGGAGTAAGGAGATACCTATCGTGAAGGTGATGTGGGATGAGACGCGTCCTGAGGAAGCTACATGGGAGCTTGAGTCAGAGATGCGGGAATCCTATCCTCACTTGTTTTGGTAAGTTTCTGAATTCGAGGACAAATTCTATTTAAGGGGGGAGAATGTAATACCCGATATTATATTTATTCAACCTTTATTCTTACTAATATGTTTAGTATAAAAGAAGATGGATAAATGTGATATATATTGCTACTAATTGGTCTCTTGTGTTAACCAAACCTATTAGTGGCAATAGAAGGGGTATAATGGTACTTTTACTCTTAAATAAAACTTGGGACATGTTTGGTTGATCATTTCCTTCTTTCCAAAACCAGAATTCTGTTTTAGTAGAGGAAGAAGAAACAAAACGTGGAAAGGGAGAGGAAGAGGAGAAAGTTCCAAACTTGGTCCAAGCCCCATCTTTGCATGCAGCAGAAATCTGTCCCAAACCTTGCTTCTATCATCATCTCCATCTTGCTACAGCTTCATCATCATCCCCTTCATCTCTAAAGGTGAGTCCCTAGTTAGAGACTATGGGGTTTGCATGTAGGGATTTTTAATTGGGGTTTAGGGTGTGAATTAAATTATGAATCACTGATGCTAAATACGTTTGATTTGCTTTAATCCTTGCATGTTGATGATTCTGAATGTGTATATATGATGCAAATTCGCTGGGACTGTATTGAGGATGCAGGGGATTAATTATTGGACATTTGGGACTGGTTTAGAACTCATAGAATGCAGAAAATTCGATTCTGCTTCAGAGTAACCGGTTACTGGGTTCTGGGTAACCGGTTACCCTGTGTAAAACTTGCGTTGCTGGGCATTTTCCATGCCAGTAACCGGTTACTGGCTTTTGGGTAACCGGTTACTGGCTTTTGGGTAACCGGTTACCCTGGGCAAAAGTGCAAAAATCAGCAACTTTTGGAAATTCATAACTCCCATTTTCGTGTATCCGTTTGACGCATACCATATATCGTTAGAAAGCTAATTAAGTGTACTATCTAGGAAAATTAGCCTTATTGTCTAAATAATATTTTTCGATATATCTGACACACCTTCAGTTAAGTGCGACACTGACGACATGTGAAGTAAGTGTATTTAGACTGAATTTTCTTCATTATTCTTGATAGCTGTGTTATGTCATTATGTACTATGCTGGAAATATGAAAACTCCGTCGTTTTGGTTAAACGATTGGATTAATTGCTTTCTTTGTGATTTTGACATTATGTCATATTTTTCGCATGCTTGAATCGAAGTGGCCGGAAAGCTAGATTGGGACGCTGCTCCGACTATGTAGTCTATGAGCCCTCCCGGACCGTGTAGTTCAATGGAATAACCCGTTCATGTGTATTGTTCGATATGGTGTGCATCTGAGATACCGTTGCAGTGTTCTCGTGAGTTTCCGTACGGGGTTTTACTCACTTGGCGTTAACACACTTGCGTGCTCGGTATGGTGGGGTTATGCGGCCAAGTAGGCTAATGCATAATGAGGTAACTCACCTCTAGTAAAGTCACGTAGACTAATACTAGGCTTTCTCCCGATGGGCTCAGGCGTCAAGGTGGCGGTTTGTACTCGGCGTAACTCACTAGCGTGAAGAAGGTTAACGGAACAATGACGCCATTTAGGAAAAAGTCATCTCGCGGCCATTTAGGCTTGTGCGGACCTGTTTAACCGTCTTGCAGTGTGCTTGTACAAGTCCCTTGACATATAGGCAGGAGGTTACTCATCGAGGATGAATTTATTCCATAATCTAGCCGAGGTTGTTACACTTCTGGATTCCCCGTGTGTGGATGCGGGTTTGCATACTTGTTTGCTATTCGGTGTGTATTTGTTTGAGGCAAGTCCAATGGTGGACGAGTCACCTTGTTTACTCCGTATTTGTACTGGAAGTGAGAATAACCCCGAACCATGGTGGATTCGCTCATTATTTGTATGATCCCTATAGATCCGAGCGGACTAATAGGATAGGCAGAGTCATTGAGATTTAGTAATCTCATCCCATTCCAATTATTTCTTTTCAGGTGGCTCGAGGCAAGATCGCGGTAAGGGAAAGATGGATTAGATCTTTTGGCGATGCCTGGATGTTCCTTTTTGTTCCTTATCGTGCTTACTATCTATTGTATTTTGGATATGTACTGATATGATGTACTTATATTTTGGCCATGATACATTCGGCTTATGTATTCGTATACTTCTACTTTCCGCTGCAAACATTATGTAATTGTTGTCTTATGAACCATATTTAATACTTTATGCATATTATTCTAGACATATATGTGTGGGGTGTTACACGAACCTTAAAAAATATAAATAAGAAGATGTTAAGTTAGTATTAAGTTAAAGATACTATGATAGCTAACCCTAAGAAAAAAACCATGTTTATAAAAGGGGAAATAAATTCTGCTAAAAATTAATGAAAAAAATTAAGAAGACATGTATGAATGTAAAGCTTGGAAAAAGGGATAAAAAGTGGTGATTTGAGAGCAAATTAAAAAGAGAGATTATATATAAGGAAAGATAACATTTATTGGGACACTTATAATAATGAAATACATTATAATTCTTTGAAAGCTTTTTATAGGCACAAATAAGCAATGAAATGTTTTAGAATAAATAACAATTTAGATAAGGGTGACTCTTGTATGACTCAATGATGTATGAGTTAATCAATAGTAACTTCTTAAATATTAAATAGCATTTTTTTTTTTTTTGGATTTTAAAATTGACATAAACATGTCTTAATAACATTTAGATAAACTTATCATTTTTATATTATAAAAAAATATTGAAGATTCACTTAATTTTGTTAGTTAAGGAATGATATATATATATATATATATATATATATATATATATATATATATATATATATATATATATATATATATATATATATATATATATATATATATATATATATATATATATATATATATATATATATATATATATATATTATACAATATTTTATGAGTAATAATTAAGTAAATACTACTCACTTACCTATAGAATTTTTACTATATATATCTATATAATTTAATGATTTACTATGCTTATAACTTTTCTAGAATCACCAATTATATATCCATTTAACTAAGGATTAAAAATTAATAATTGAATAATCTAATAAAATTGGGAAAGATTTATTATTCAGTGTATAAATTAAATTTATGAGTTTGATTTTTCCAACAATTTCCTATAAGAATTTATCATATATTCTATTATAAAAATTAAATTCTTCTACATATAAATTGTTTGAGACTAAACAACTTTGGGACTTTAACTTTTTTTCGTTCCTCTTAAACTCTAAAATATGAGAGATCCTTCTTTTGTGATTCAAAGGCTTAAGAATAACATAAAAATATAAAATTTTTGCTTTTACTAAAAATTGAATTTCATGGTGAAGTGTCACTTTATTCAAAAATAATTATTTCATAGTAAAAACGATTCAGTTTTTAGTTAAAATATTAAAAAAGTCAAATATATATATATATATATATATATATATATATATATATATATATATATATATATATATATATATATATATATATATATATCAATGCTATTTTAATTTTAAACATTTGTAAAATTTTTAATAAATTTATTTAAATATTATTATAGTTTATTAAATAAATTTAGGTAAAAAAAATAGATGTATTCTATTTACAATGTTGACTTGTCATATTTAATTCTTATTTTTCAACCTACAACACATTATCCCATATGTTTTGAATTTGATATTATTAAAATTTAAATTAAAAAAACATAATTCTTGTATACAAAATGACTAATAATCTGCCCTCCCTCTAGTAAAAAAAACTAATAATCCTATAATTACAATAATAGTTTAACATATACATAATTTCATTTATTGGAAATTATTAACTTTAACTATTAATGATGTTTATTTAAAATCTTCAAAGTTTATAATTAAAGAATACAAGTCATTACCCAAGATTAATGGCATCTGTGACGCATTATTTCGACGAATTTAGTTCAATTGTTTAATACAACCTTTAGAAATAAAAAATATATATTTCTTTATAACAAAAGCATAATATTGCGAGAAAAATAAAATAAGCACTAATCCGAATTTAATTAACTGACTGATTAAATTAAATAAGGATTTATTTACTTAGTTTGGACGAAGTTTGATAATTTATTGGATCGTCGGTGTTATTGAGAAACATGTTCGAATTATTAAGTGAAGTTGGAATTTATTCGGTTAATCGAAGAATTAATAAGGTGGAGTATGTAGAAAAATAATATTAGAAATAATATTATTATTATTGGATTTTTATTTAATTGAGATAAAGTCAGATTTAATTGGATTAATTGGAAAATAATATTAAGGGTAATAATATTATTTGTTGTAGCATAATTATTTATTTGAACTACTCTATTTCATCAATTGGGCCTAATTAGTTAGGAAGTGGAATTATATAGGTTAAGCCCGATATGAATAATATAGTAAGGGTTGGAAGAGTAGAGGTATCATAACTTTGTTCATTTGCAAAAGAAGAGGAGAAATGAGACTAAGAGAGGAGAAAGGAGAAAAAGGTAGGGGAAGAACAACAAGGGAGAAAGTTACGGTTTGAAGCACATTGAAGAGGTAAGGGGGAGAATCCTTATTATTATGGATTAGTATAATTGGGTCAATGGATAGGTATATAATTTAAGAATTTTATTCTTCAATTTCTAGGTTTTGACATGTTTATGGTGAAATCCCTAAATTTATATGGCTTGGTGATTGTTAGGTTTTGATGATAATATTTAATATGTGATGATCAATTGTGTTTGGAATTTATATATTAAAGCCTTATTTTACTATCTAATACACTCAAAGAATGAAAGGAAGAATAGAAAAGTAGCAGAGTCCTATAGCGCTACCTCATTCGTATATACAGTGTAGGCTATGTTTGATTATATATAATAGTTTGGTAATTAACTATCAATACATATATCAATTTGAAACAATACTGTAGCGGGAACTTTGGCTTAGACTCAGGGAGTAACTATCTAGAAAGTCATTAAAGTAGACCTTATTTAGTACTCTTTCATGTGGATCTATTTTGTGAGAAATACATTAGTAGTTTGCAATATGGTATCCTCTCAAAAACATGTACTGTAGCGACATGATATGCTTATAAATAGTGGAGTAATACTACTAATTTGATAAGATATGTCACTCTAATGAAACTGTAGTGTCACTTATATATATTGTACATACTGTAGGGTGAACATATATATAATTCATATGTAGGTTATTAACATGTCAATGAGAATCACAAATATAGTTTTATCATTATAATAATAATCTTGATAATATTAAAAATATTACTGATAATTATGTAGTATTATAGTATAATAATTTTGTAGAAGTTTTGGAATTAGAGATAAGCATTTAGATAATTTAGTTAATTAAAGTTATTTTTAATTCCGATAGAGTTGTCGAGAGAGTTGTTAGAGTTGTCAATAACGTTGTTAGAGTTGACAATAAGTTGTCAAAGTTGTTTTGAGTTATTAAGAGTCATACATTTATTTGTTTTGCGTAGTTTTGACATGTTTAGAGTTGTTAGTGTATGATGTCGGTGTTTGTTTTTTCGTTGAAACTTGAATAATTCATATCTTTTGAACCGTAATTCTGTTTGAGTCTCCATTCGAAGTGTTAGAAAGCTAGCGCGATATTCTTTTCAATAAAAATGGTCTTGAGCAATATAATGCTAGAAAGTGGAAATGGAATAGAAATAGAAATGAATTGAAATTAATATAGGGTGATATTAATTGGTTGACTAAATTCATAGTCGAATTAATTTCAATGAGTTTAATTGATTTGAATATAATTGGAATTAATGGATTACTTGGTTTGTCGGTAACTTACGGTATTTCAGAAAGTTGACCGTAATTGTATTCTTGGCTAAATAATAATGAATTGATACTTGGTTTGGAAGTAAATTTTTATATTTTGTGGGCAATATGAATTAACATGAGATATTATGATTTACTAGTGTTATTTGTATTTTGTGAATCATAATTGAATATTGTTTCTATTATGTGGGTTGATATCAATGTGTTGTGAGTGTGGTGTACAATTTAATATATAATTCATAGAATTGAATTATTGTTGGTATGCGGTAAGTTAAGATTGACGAGATAATCTTAATTGCATAGTTGGTTGGTGATTGTACATTCATTCATGGCATAGTCGGCTTCATTGTGGAAGCGGTGAAACTGTGGGTTCACATGGTAATAGACGGTGATCCTTGAATGGAAATAGACGTAGAATACGTTGATCCTTGATTGGGAACAAATGTGGTGGCTTTGATCTTGTCCGGATCGGAAGCGTGGCTTGGATTCTAGATATTGAATCGGAAAGCGGTGAAACGTTGGGTTCACATTGCGGTACCACATGCATAGTGTCACATATCTTGCATTGAGTCACATTCGAGTTGTGTGATAATTGAATATGTGAAATTAATGTATTTGTGATGTGCGTACTAGTTTGATTATTGAAATGGGTGGTGTTTGGATATATATATATATATATATATATATATATATATATATATATATATATATATATATATATATATATATATATATGGTTAAATGTGTGAATAGGTGATGATTATGATTGTATGATTAATTGTTTGATGCTTATTATATGTGAATATACTTAATAGTAATATTTTACATGATTAGGCAAGGTGTGATAGATTCCTATAATTGTTGATTTAACCATTATATTTTATTATACTTTCTTCATAATGATTTTTATTCTCACCGTTCTGTTTAATGTTGCCTTCGTTTGGCGACATGCGGGTTCTGGAGTTAGTAGCTCGCGTGTGATCTTAGTCGGAGTTTCTTTCGAGTTATTTGGAGATTAGGTAGTGAGTTGATGCTCTGGTCATGTAACACTGGGTAGACTAGTTATTTGAACTCATGTTTTTATTCGGTTATGTATTACGTTTGATTTGAGAACCTGTTATGTTACTACTTGTTGTTTGATAGGTTCTTAAGCCAAATATTTTGAATTATGTTGATATGATTATTGAGACTTGATCATGGTATGGGACATGAATCATTTTATTAAACACATGAGTATTTAGTAGTTTCTGCTGTGAATGCATATTCTGCATAAAGTATGATTAATTGAGAAGTGTTATTTGAAATGACCAGCTGTATCATATATTGTAAGTAAATGTTGTCTGTTTTTAAAGGCTTTTAGTTTTTGAAAACATCGATGTGACGCCCTTTTGTTATATGCATGCTCATTCTCTAATTATATGCTAATTTAATTTAGGGTATAAAAGGGGTGTTACAGCTTTCGCCCGGTGGGCTCGTGTTGTCAAGATGGCGTTTTGTATTGAGCTGGCTGGGTCCCTCACACGTGCGTTTTGATGGTTGACGAGGTTGTGACGCCACGTAGGCAAGGTCACCGCTGTAACTCGTCACGAACAGTGTGCCACTTAGGACTCGTTTGTTCCATCTTGCCGTGTGCCGATACAAGTCTGTTGATGCGATGCACGGGTGTAACTCACCGAGGGTGTGAATTGGGTAGCCTAATGAGCGGGCTGTAACTTACTCTTGGATTCCTCGTACATGGGTACAGGTTTGCATACGGTGGTTTAGACTATGTGATTATCTTTGTGGCCATATTGGATAGTTATGGGACTTCCAATGGTGGTGTACCTTGTTTGTACTTGTACCTAGCCGTGAGGTAACCCGGATTCTCGGTGAATCCGTTGATTGCATGTTCCTTGTAGAACTGAGTGAACCCGTAAGATAGGGAGACTCACTGAGATTTAGTAATCTCACCCCATTCCAATTATTCTTTTCACAGGTGGTTCGAGGCAGGATCGAGGCAAGGGTAAGATGACTTAGCTTCGAGTTGATGTTTCTTGGCGATGCGTTCTGTCGTAGTCTATGATCTTTTGTATCTCCATCTTTTGTATTATGGATATGTAATTGTACCAATTGGAACTTATGTATTTTTGGCCATGACTGTTTGGGCTTTTGTACTTGTACTTATACATTAACTATTCCGCTGCTTATGTTTATGATTTTTTAGTACCATTTTAATGCTATATACGTATATCCTAAACAATGTATGTATGGGGTGTTACATTATCCCACATGTTTTGAATTTGATATTATTAAGATTTAAATGAAAAAATTATAATTCTTGTATACAAAGTGACTAATAATTTGCCCTCTCTCTAATAAAAAAAAACTAATAATCCTATAATTGCAATGTTGTACGGATTACGCAAAGCATTAAATGCTCCCAACGGTCATCTTCTCAAGCGCCTATAAATATGAAGTTTTGATGAGAAGCTAGGTTACGAACTCTGAACCAACTTGCAAAAACGCTGTTCAAATCAAAAGCTCTCAAACTTCATCATCAAACTCACTACATTGCTGTTGTAATATCTTAGTGAGATTAAGCTTAAACTTAAAAGAAAATCACAGTTGTGATAATAGCTTTATAAGAAGCATTGTAACTCTTAAAAGAAATTTGTTTACATTAAGTAGTAAGAACTAGAATGATCAGGCTATTGATCAGTATACTCTAGAAAGTCTTAGAGGGTATCTAAGCAGATTGTTCCTAGAGTGATCAGGTTGTGATCAATATACTCTAGAAGACTTAGTAGTTGTCTAAGTGGAAAACCATTGTAATCTCGTGTGATTATTGGATTAAATCCTCAGGTGAGGTAAATCACTCCAAGGGGGTGGACAACGAACCAGGATAAAAATCATTGTGCAAATAGTTTTTATCTTACAAGTTTTAAAGCTACACTTATTCAAACCCCCCCCCCCTTTCTAAGTGTTTTTCTATCCTTCAATTGACATCAGAGCGCCGGTTCTAAGGTGCAAGCACTTAACCGTGTTTAGAAAAGATTTAGGAAGAGAAAAACGCTTCAGTAAAAGATGGCTGGTGAAGATCCAACAAATACATCTACATCCGGCTCTGCTGAGCAATACAATGGAAATGGTAACAATGGTTATACTAGACCACCAGTATTTGATGGTGAAAACTTTGAATACTGGAAAGATAAACTTGAAAGTTACTTCCTTGGTCTAGATGGTGAATTATGGGATCTTCTGATGGATGGTTACAAACATCCAGTGAAAGCTACTGGCGTAAGGCTAACTAGACAAGAAATGAATGATGATCAAAAGAAGCTTTTCAAGAATCATCATAAATGTAGGACTATTTTGTTGAATGCTATCTCTCATGCTGAGTATGAGAAGATATCTAACAGGGAAACTGCCTATGATATATATGAGTCATTGAAAATGACCCATGAAGGAAATGCTCAAGTCAAGGAGACCAAAGCTCTTGCTCTAATCCAGAAATATGAAGCCTTCAAGATGGAGGACAATGAAAACATTGAGAAGATGTTCTCAAGATTTCAAACGCTAATTGCTGGATTAAGAGTTCTGGACAAAGGCTACACCAAGGCTGATCATGTAAAGAAGATCATCAGAAGCTTGCCCAGAAGATGGGGTCTAATGGTGACTGCATTCAAGATTGCCAAGAATCTGAATGAGGTTTATTTGGAAGAGCTAATCAGTGCCTTGAGAAGCCATGAGATAGAGCTGGATGCAAATGAGCCTCAGAAGAAAGGTAAGTCTATTGCATTAAAATATAATTTTAAAGAATGCACTAACGCTTTTCGGGCTGAAGAAGTAGATTCTGAAGAATCAGAATCAGAAGAAGAAGATGAACTGTCCATGATCTCCAGAAGCGTAAACCAACTCTGAAAGAGCAAGCAAAGGAAGTTCAAGAGCTTCAGAAGTTCAAAGAAGCTTGAAAGAGGAGAATCTTCTGGTGGCAGAAGATCTGACAAGAAGAAGGTCATCTTCTATGAGTGCAATGAGCCTGGACACTTCAAGAATGAATGTCCAAAACTTCAGAAGGAGAATCCCAAGAAGAAGTTTCAGAAGAAGAAGGGTCTTATGGCAACATGGGATGATTCTGAATCAAAATCAGAATCAGACTCTGAAGGCGAGCAAGCTAACTTTGTATTGATGGCCACAGTGGATGATGGATCAGAATCTACATCAGAATCAGATTCTAAAGAGGTATTTTCTGAACTATCTAGAGAAGAGTTAGTTTCCAGTTTAACTGAACTTCTGGAACTCAAGGCTCATCTTAGTATCAAATACAAAAAGCTGAAAAAGCAATTTGAATTTGAAACTAAGAAGCTGGAAGTGGAAAATTCTGAACTGAAGGAAAGAGTTTTAAAATTATCCAAAGATATTGGATCTCCTTCTGAATCAGAAAAATCCATTCCTAGTCTCAATCATATTCTGAAAGAATATGACTCGAGCTTCAGAAAGTTCCTATCTAGAAGTATTGGCAGAAGTCATCTTGCTTCTATGACATATGGTGTTTCTGGAAACAAAATGTTTGGTTTTTGCTATGAGGGTGATACCTCACATAAATTTGAACCTGTTGATGATTTGAAAATCACATACAAGCCATTGTATGATCAGTTCAAATATGGCCACTCACATGATATTAGGCTCACTTCACATGCACAGAGTTTTAACATTATACACACAAAGAAGCATGTGACACAACCTAAAAAATATCATGCTGCCAAACCAAAAGAATGTCATGTTGTTCCTCCTGTTAACTATTATGCTAAACCCAAATTCAATCAGAACTTGAGGAAAACTAACAAGAAAGGACCCAAGAAATTGTGGGTACCTAAGGAGAAGATAATTTCTATTGCAGACATCCTTAGCAGCAAAGAAGACAAAGCACAAAATGTCATGGTACCTGGACTCTGGGTGCTCGCGACACATGATGGGAAGAAGGTCTATGTTCCAAGACCTGGTGCTTAAATCTGGTGGAGAAGTCAAGTTTGGAGGAGATTAGAAGGGCAAGATTATTGGCTCTGGAACCATAAGTATTGGTAACTCTCCTTCCATAACTAATGTACTTCTTGTAGAAGGATTAACGCATAACTTATTGTCCATAAGTCAATTAAGTGACAATGGTTATGATATAATCTTCAATCAAAAGTCTTGCAAGGATGTAAGTCAGAAGGATGGCTCAATCCTATTTACAGGCAAGAGAAAGAACAACATTTATAAGATTGATCTTTCTGATCTTAAGAAGCAGAAGGTGACTTGTCTTATGTCTGTTTCTGAAGAGTAATGGGTCTGGCACAGAAGATTAGGACATGCTAGTTTGAGAAAGATTTCTCAGATTAACAAACTAAATCTGTTCAGAGGACTCCCAAATCTGAAATACAAATCAGATGCTCTTTGTGAAGCATGTCAGAAGGGCAAGTTCTCCAAACCTGCATTCAAGTCTAAGAATGTTGTCTCTTCCTCTAGGCCGTTAGAACTTCTGCATATTGATCTGTTTGGACCAGTCAAAATAGCATCTATCAGAGGGAAGAAATATGGATTAGTCATCGTAGATGATTATAGCCGCTGGACATGGGTAAAGTTCTTAAAACACAAGGATGAGTCTCATTCAGTGTTCTTTGAATTCTGCACTCAGATCCAATCTGAGAAGGAGTGCAAAATCATAAAGGTAAGAAGTGATCATGGTGGCGAATTTGAGAACAGATTCTTTGAGAAGTTCTTCAAAGAAAATGGTATTGCCCATGATTTCTCTTGTCCTAGAACTCCACAGCAAAATGGAGTTGTAGAGCGAAAGAATAGGACTCTGCAAGAAATGGCCAGAACCATGATCAATGAGACTAATATGGCTAAGCACTTCTGGGCAGAAGCAATAAACACTACATGTTATATTCAGAATAGAATCTCTATAAGACCTATTCTAAATAAGACTCCTTATGAATTGTGGAAGAACAGAAATCCCAACATTTCATATTTTCATCCTTTTGGATGTGTGTGTTTTATTCTGAATACTAAAGATCATCTTGGTAAGTTTGATTCTAAGGCACAAAAATGTTTTCTTCTTGGATATTCTGAACGCTCTAAAGGCTACAGAGTATATAATACTGACACATTGGTTGTAGAAGAATCAATCAATATCAGATTTGATGATAAGCTTGGTCTTGAAAAGCCAAAGCAGTTTGAGAATTTTGCAGATATAGATATAGACATATCAGAAGCTGTAGAACCAAGAAGCAAAGTTCTAGAAGTTGAAAGTCTCAGAAGCAAAGGATCAGAAGATCAAGTTGCTGCATCTTTAGAGAATCTCAGAATTTCTGAAGAGCCAACAGTCAGAAGATCTTCTAGACTCACCTCAGCTCACTCAGAAGATGTGATCCTTCGAAAGAAAGATGATCCTATCAGAACAAGAGCATTCCTTAAGAACAATGCAGAATGTCAATTAGGTCTTGTTTCTTTGATTGAGCCAACTTCTGTTGATCAAGCTCTAGAAGGTCCAGACTGGATAATTGCCATGCAAGAAGAACTAAATCAGTTTACAAGGAATGATGTATGGGATTTGGTTCCTAGACCAAAAGGATTCAACGTCATTGGTACTAAGTGGGTGTTCAGAAACAAGCTTAGTGAGAAGGGAGAAGTGGTAAGAAACAAAGCCAGGCTGGTGGCTCAGGGATATAGTCAGCAAGAAGGGATTGACTATACAGAAACCTTTGCACCAGTGGCCAGGTTAGAATCTATTCGCTTATTAATTTCTTTTGCCACTCAGCATAACATCACTCTGTATCAGATGGATGTTAAGAGTGTCTTCTTAAATGGTTATATAGATGAGGAAGTTTATGTCCACCAACCTCCTGGTTTTGAAGACTCTAAGTCTCTAGAACATGTTTTCAAACTTAATAAATCATTGTATGGATTGAAGCAAGCTCCTAGAGCTTGGTATGAAAGATTAAGTTCTTTCCTTCTGGATAATGGTTTCACTAGAGGACAAGTGGATACGACCCTTTTCTGTAAAACGTCTAAGAAGGATATTTTAATTTGTCAAATTTATGTTGATGATATTATTTTTGGAACATCTAATGCTTCACTTGGAAAGGAGTTTGCTAAGTCTATGCAGGCTGAATTTGAAATGAGTATGATGGGTGAACTCAAGTATTTCCTTGGGATTCAAATCAATCAAACTTTTGATGGAACTTATGTTCATCAAACGAAGTATGTGAAAGAAGTTCTGAAGAAGTTTAATCTTTCTGAAAGCAAAGAAGCCAAAACTTCTATGCATCCAACGTGTGTTCTAGGTAAGGATGAGGTAAGTAAGAAGGTAGATCAGAAGTTGTACAGAGGTATGATTGGATCTCTTCTATATTTAACTGCTTCTAGACCTGACATTCTTTTCAGTGTTTGTTTGTGTGCAAGATTCCAATCAGATCCTAGAGAATCTCACTTAACTGCTGTTAAGAGAATTCTGAGGTATCTGAAAGGTACTACTAATGTTGGTTTAGTCTACAGAAGACCTAAAGAATACAACTTAGTAGGATTTTGTGATGCTGACTATGCTGGAGATAGAATTGAAAGGAAGAGTACTTCTGGAAGTTGTCAATTTCTTGGAAGTCATTTGATCTCCTGGTACAGCAAGAAGCAAGCTACCATAGCCCTCTCAACAACAGAAGCAGAATATGTTGCTGCTGCTGGGTGTAGTACACAAATGCTCTGGATGAAGAGTCAGCTAGAAGATTATCAAATATATGAGAGTAACATTCCTATCTTCTGTGATAATACTTCTGCCATTTGTTTATCTAAGAATCCTATCTTACATTCCAAAGCTAAACATATTGAGATTAAACATCATTTTATGAGGGACTGTGTTCAGAAGGGTGTTCTCTCTTTGAACTTTGTGGATACAGACCATCAATGGGTTGATATCTTTACAAAACCCCTTGTTGAAGATAGGTTTAAATTCATTCTAAAGAATATCAGTATGGATTTATGACCAGAATGAGGAGATGAGAAGATCTTATGTATGGTTAACTTCTTAAATATGTTAGGAACTAGGTGTTTATAAGAAGTTCTGATAATGATCAATTAGAAGTTCTGATTCTGTTATCACTAACATTTCATTATCTAAGTTGATTCAGAAGCTCTTTTAAAGCAAAACAGCTGTCACCAGTCTTTCCAGAAAATGAACACGTGTTCACTATTTTTGGACAAACATGCGTGCAGTTGAGGAGACGCCGCCCTAGGTAACTGTGCAAATCATTTCATTTGGTCACTTTATCTCTCCAAACGTCATATCTCATTAAATGCATATTGATGTCATGTTTTTCTGTAATCATTTAATTTAAACAATATTTCATTTATTATTTTCTTTTATTCAAACCATTTAAATAACCCGCTTCATCTTCATTTCATCCTTTTTTGCTCTCTCTCTCTCTATTCTTTTGTCTCTCTCTTTTCATTTTTCGCTCAAACCCTAGTTTTTGATCTGTAACCAAGCATTTCGTCATGTATTCTTCATCAAGCTCCTCTAGCCCAGCACAAATACTCTCTTCTACTCAAATACTTCTAAGAAAGCCTGGGTATGCTCCGTTGAAGACATGCACCATCCCCACTGAAGATTTGGAAGTTCTGTGTGAGTCCGCTGTGGACTTTGAAAACCTAAGAGCAAATGGTTTCCATCCTGATGCAAGGATCTTGGCACAAGGATGGTCAAACTATCTTGATAGATTGGTTGGACCAATTTATCTGGCCCTTGTGAAAGATTTCTGGGTTCATGCAACGGTTACTCCAACTGCTATCATCTCCTTTGTGTTAGGGCATGAAGTTGTAGTTACTGAGAAGTTGATCAGGAAGTTATACAACCTGGATGATGAAGAAGGATGCACTGGTCCTCTTCCTGGAAGAGTTAGTTGGCTACAGGTTGAAAAACAAATCTCATTTGCTACCGGTATTGAATCTCATAAATCTGGTACATTGAGGGCGTTTTATCAAGTATGGGCTGAAATAATTTTGGGTTCTCTCCATCACATAAGGAAATCATTCTCCTCCTCCTCCTCCTACCTCAGTCTTGATCACAAATACACTCTTTTCTACATTGGAAGAAGAGTTGAACTCAATATCTCCAACATTCTTTTTCAGAATCTGAAGATGTCCATTACTGAATCAAGAGATGAAGAACGTGCTAAGTGTCCTCATCTGCCAAGAGATGCTATTCCTTTCGCTAGAATGATCTCAGATATTCTGATAGAAATTGATTTGATGGATTCTATAAGGACTACTGGAACGTCCCAATTTCTTGGAGTTGCTCAAGGTCCTGTCTTCAATGGTGTTGATCTGTTTAGACTGGATCTTATCAGGGAGGTAACTTCTGTTGGTACAAGCTTCCCAGATATTCTTTCTAGAAGAGTTCCTGTTGAAGGCTTTGCTACATTGTTCCAAGCAGAACTTCGCAAGGCTGTCAAGCACTACTTGGAAGCTTCTGTTAGGACCCAATCTTCTGTTGATCCTCTGTGGATTCGTGGAAGAGTGCTTCCTTCTCTGGCTGATCTTCAGAAGAAGGATCAGAAGAAGCAAGAAGCAAGGCTAAAAAGAAAGGCTCAAGAAGATGAGGCCAAGCAAGCCAAGAAGAAGAGGGTTACCTACGATCCTGACAAGGTTAACACTCCAGAATATCAACAGCAGCGCATAAGAGAATCTCTCCGTGCTTCAAGAACTGCCAACATTTCCAGGCATGTTTTCACTCATCCTTCTGAACCACAAAACAACCTTACCATACCAAATCCTCCTCCACCATCTCTTTCTACACCAGTCTTGAACCCTACACCACTAAATATCCATCCCCCAACTCCTTCTGATATTCCATCTTCATCAACCCCCATCACAAACATACCATCCTCCTCAATCATCCCCACAGATATTCCATCTTCTTCAACCACAGCACCTCCACCTTCTTTATCCCATCCCCTAACTACCAGAAAATCCAACCCATACTGCCTTCTCTACCCTGACTACAAATTCACCTTCAACCCTCCTGAACCTGAACCCCATATCTACCTAGAGCTGTTCAGAAATGAAGTGATCAGTCGGCTAGATCTTTTGAAGGATGCTTTCTTCAATGATCTTGATGATGTTTCTACAAGAAACCTTTGGAGAAGTTTTCGCTAGGATTTTCAAGTTGGATCTATGGCTGTTCAGAAGAGACTAGTGGCTGCTGCTCCTGGCTATGCTGGTTATCTTCTTGAGGTTGATAATGGTGTCCATTATCACCCCATCAGAAACAGGAGAGCTCTTGAGGAGAAGCTGTTTGTTGATGAGCTGTTGGACAATCCTTGCAGGGAGATTGTGGTCTGGAGACCTCAGTATCCAGTTCTGACTTGAGACTTCAAATCTCTGTTTGACTTTCTGAGCGAGAATCCTTCTGAAGAAGACCCTGATTTGGTCATCCCAGAAGTTGCTGATCCTCCAGAAGTTAAAGGTCCTTCTGCTCCACGGAATCTAGCTGCCATTCTTCAGGCTCTTGAGAATGGAGATTCTGAACTACCTGCTGCAGAATATGATGGAGATGCTTCTATGGAAGAAGCAGATGCTGAAGATCATCTTGTTGAGACTATTCCTGTTGAGGAAAATCATAATGATGATCTGACTATGGAAGCTGCGGTTCAGAACGTTGTCCCTCTTGACAGAAGTTGTGAAGCTTCTTCTGGTGAACCTTCTCTTCTGGCAAAGATTTTGGAGGTTATTCAGAAGAATCAGGCTGAGCTAGCTTCTCGCATGGACGAGCAACGCACGATCAATGCTGAGTTCCGCACCTTCATGGAGAGGTAGACTGAGAGCAACAATGGGATTCATGACATGCTGGCCAAGATCATGTCTAAGCTAGGGTCTTAGTCTTTGAGTCTTAGTTGTTTTCTTTGTTTCTGCATCTGTCTTCTTAGCATCCCTCTTGTACTTCTGATAATTTCTCCTTGCTATCAATGAAAATTATCTTTTCTTCTCTCATATTGTTTGTTTTTTCATCTGAATCTTTTATGTTTTTTGATGTTATGACAAAAAGGGGGAGAAAATGTGATAAATGATTTGATTTATTTTATCAGTTGCTGGGAGAAAGGCTCCACATTTCTAACAGAACTTGCAAGTTCTATGTATTTGAAGTGTTTTGCAGAAATTGAAGATCTTCTTAAAAGCTCAACATGAGAAGCAAAGACATGGGGAAAAGCAATTTTGTATAGAAACAAGCTCATGGAAATTGAAGCAAGCTGAGTGCTACAAAGCTTCAAGATCAGAAGCAAGAAGGAAGAATGTTCTGATATTCTGATGATAGAATATGCTCTAACTCATTATTATTCCTTATATGTTCTGATGCATGTTTTTAGTTCCAAAATATGCTCTGTAACATTACTGTTGTTTGCTCTGATACATATTATATGTTCTGATACATATTTTATGTTCTGACTTATTCATGCTTTGACTTTTGTCGTTTAGTTTGTTCTGTACCATTTCAGGATGTAGAGATGCTCTGATGATGCTCTGGTACATTCAATAATGTTCTGATACAATCTAGCATGCAATGATTCAAGAAGAAATTCAAGTTTTGAAGCTGTCATATGGAAGCAAGAATCAGAAGCTATGAATGTTCTGAAGATCTAAGCATATGTGAACGTCTCAACTGAAATGGAAAATACTCAGGGAAGTCTTTTATTTATAAATTTCTTTCAGTATTTATTTCAGGGGGAGATTATTTATCTTAGGGGGGATTGTTAATCTCAGGGGGAGACATATTCACACACAATGTCTATATGCTTATGCTATAGTTGTGTAATTATCTTTAGCCGTCTGAAATTCTGATTGCAAATTCATATCATTTATGTATGTTTTTGTCATCATCAAAAAGGGGGAGATTGTTAGAACAAGATTTGTTCTGATCAATATTCTTAGTTTTGATGATAACAAGCATATGAATTTTGTATGAGATAATGTGGTACTCTAATATTATGCAATTTCCATTTCAGGAATTATATAAAGAGTATGCACAAAATCAGCACAAGAAGCACTGACTCAGAAGGTTCAGCATGCATCATCAGAACATGGTCTGGCAAGACATCAGAAGATGGTCAAGCAGAATCAGAACGTGGGTCTATGGAAGCATCAGAAGAACTTGAGATCAGAAGCAGAAGCACTGAAGTTATCATGGTATCACGCTCAGAAGCACTTCAAGGTCAGAAGACAAGAAGATGCTCTGTACCAAGCTGTTTGACTCTGATGATATTCAAACATTGTTTACACGAACATCAGATCAGAAGCAAGTACAAGATGGCAGGCTATGCTGACTGACAAAAGAAACGTTAGAAGCTATTAACGGCAACATCAGTAGACACAGCGAAAGCAAGGCTCGAGGTAGTTGACAAAAGAGTGAAACATTAAATGCAATGCTGTACGGATTACGCAAAGCATTAAATGCTCCCAACGGTCATCTTCTCAAGCGCCTATAAATATGAAGTTCTGATGAGAAGCTAGGTTACGAACTCTGAACCAACTTGCACAAACGCTGTTCAAATCAAAAGCTCTCAAACTTCATCATCAAACTCACTACATTGCTGTTGTAATATCTTAGTGAGATTAAGCTTAAACTTAAGAGAAAATCACAGTTGTGATAATAGCTTTATAAGAAGCATTGTAACTCTTAAAAGAAATTTGTTTACATTAAGTTGTAAGAACTAGAGTGATCAGGTTGTTGATCAGTATACTCTAGAAAGTCTTAGAGGGTATCTAAGTAGGTTGTTCCTAGAGTGATCAGGTTGTGATCAGTATACTTTAGAAGACTTAGCAGTTGTCTAAGTGGAAAACCATTGTAATCTCGTGTGATTAGTGGATTAAACCCTCAGGTGAGGTAAATCACTCCAAGGGGGTGGACTGGAGTAGTTTAGTTAACAACGAACCAGGATAAAAATCATTGTGCGAATAGTTTTTATCTTACAAGCTTTAAAGCTACACTTATTCAAACCCCCCCTTTCTAAGTGTTTTTCTATCCTTCATGTTAAACATATAAATTAGCATAAGTATTATTCAACTATTTCTTGAATATATTAATATTAGTAGATAGAAAAACAATAAAAGATGTTTTCCTGTTTTCCAGTTACTATTAAATTTGAAGATTTATCTACTCAATTCAGGTAAAGACTCTTGGAACCTGATTTATTTGCAGCCCAATGTGTAATCAGAAGGTGGCATTTATTTTCCTACAAAGGTGTTCAATATTCACGTACTTTTTGCTTTGGCTTTGATGTCTTGCCAAATAACTTTAGTCCTTCGAATGTGTTCAATTCATATTTAAAAGTTTTGGAACTTTTATCGAAGTTTTGAATATTTTTGTTTGTTTTTGTAGATGGATACATTATTGAAAGAAAACAAAATTGAATCTGAATGTAGACAGAAGATGCACAAATGTAGATGTTGAGACATTTAAAGTAATTTTGGAGCTAGCAGTATGTTGCACTGCTTCAAATGCATAAGATCGTCCTACAATGAACCAAGTACTGCAATTGCTGGAGCAAGAGGTTATCTGACCTTGTCCAAGTGAATTATGGTTTGGGTTTGTAGAAAAGTTTTGTAAGCAAATGTATAACAAGAACTACCATTTGTGAATAGATTTGTGTAGCGGTCGGCCTAAAAAATTCGCACCTCGATGGACGCAAAAAGAACAGAGTCGCCACCAAATTTTATTTATTCCAAAAAGGAAAGGGAAAATAATGATAAAACCCAAGAATAAAAAGGATAATGGATAAGATGGTCAACGCAGCCAAATTAGGATTCGGGAGTCGGTTAAGCAAGGGGAATGTATTAGCACCCCTCACCTCCATCGTACTCGATAGGACCCATTTAGTTATCCTTGTGATCAATTGTTGGCTTAATATTTATTTGCGTTCTTTATTTAAGTTAGAAGAAAGAAAGGAAAAAATATGGTTTTTTAATATTGTGCTCGCCAAGACATTTGTGTCTCGTGCCTACGTATTCTCTCGTGCAATGGGAAATTCAGAGCAATCGTAGTTTGGGATACGGAACCACGAAATTTTATTGGTTGATTTTAGCGAGAGGTACTTGATCACATTCAAAAAATACTTTGCGCACATGGATAAGAGATTATTTGCATCACTACAAGAATGGATAACTACATCAAGAGTAAGACGAGATTTTGGTCATCATTGCATTTGAGTGGAAAACATTCGATCTTCACATGTGGAAGTATAATTGCATTTGAATTTGACCAAGTGTCTCGTTTATGAAAAAAGAGTTTGAAATGAAAAGTCAAGATGACAAGGTGTGAATGAATTTGAAGTTGTTTATTAGAAGAAATCAAACATTCAAACAAAGGCTTAACGACCATCGCCTAAATGCTTGAAAGAGAAAATTGCACAAGTACGTACAAACCCCTCTTGAATAATGGAAAAAGATTCGCACTTGGGCGAGAAAAAGAAATGATTTAATGGATTGAATTGTTTTGTAAAAGGGGGATAAATCGAGTTTGAAAGATCTTTAGTGGAATTCAAGTACTCCAACAAAGGCTTAATGGCCATCGCTTAAAATACTTGAATGAGCAATTACTAAATCGAGTTTTATGAAGTCTTTAACGGAGTCCACGCACTCAAACAATGGCTTAACGACCATCGCCTAATCGCTTAAAGAACAACTTGTACAAGTACGTAAATGTTTTAAAGAGTCTTTAATGGAATCCAAACATCCAAACAAAGGCTTAACGACCATCGCCTAAATGTTTTAGAACAATTTGTACAAGTACGTACAAACCCTTCTTCATCCATTAAAACTCAAAACTCGATTTGATTAAAAAGCATTTTAGTTCTTTTAAATTGATAAAGTAAAATAAATATATTAAATATATTTTGTGATTTTTGATATATATAAAAAAAACTAAGAAAGTTCATTATTTTTTAAATAAAAATAAACCATTTATAAAAACTAAAAAGAATAAATGGGCCAGGGATTTTCATTCCATGGATGCAGGCCCATAAGAAACAATAAAAAGAAATGCCAAAAAAAACTACTGGGCCGGACCGATTCAACCCAGATCCATACCCTTAAACCAACTGTTGGGCTGAACAACCCTAATACCCCACTCTTCCTCTCTTTGTGCGTGAACAGACAACAACAACATCCACAAAATGCTTTCGATCTCACTTCTCTCTCTCTCTCTCTCTCTCTCTCTCGATTCTCGCAACAATTTGATGAAAACAGAGTTATTACTAGAAACAAAGCTAGATTAGTTGCCCAAGGTTACAATCAACAGGAAGGTATTGATTATGAAGAGACATACGCTCCCGTAGCACGTCTCGAAGCTATTCGTCTCTTACTTGCCTATGCTTGTTCAAAAGACTTTAAACTATTTCAAATGGATGTTAAAAGTGCCTTTCTAAATGGCTATATAAATGAAGAGGTCTATGTCGCTCAGCCACCCGGCTTTGAGAATTACATGTATCCAACTCATGTTTATAAGTTGAAACGTGCTTTATACGATCTCAAACAAGACCCTAGGGCTTGGTACGAACGTTTGAGCAAATTTCTACTTAGTCAAGGATACTTTAGGGGTAAAGTTGAAACTACTCACTTCATTAAAAGAAAAGATAAAGATATACTCTTGGTTCAAGTTTATGTAGATGATATTATATTTGGGTCGACTAATGCAAAACTTGTCAAAGAATTTTCTAAGCTTATGCAGAGTGAATTTGAGATGAGTCTCATGGGAGAGCTAAATTTCTTCCTTGGCCTACAAATCAAGCAACTTAGTCATGGAACGTTCGTAAGTCAAACCAAGTATTGTACAGAGTTGCTTAAAAGATTTGGAATGAGTGAGGCAAAGGAGATTGACACACCTATGGCAACAAATAGTAACCTAGACAAAGATGAGAAAGTTAAAGAGGTTGGTGTGAAATTGTACTGAGGTATGATAGGTTCACTATTGTATCTCACAGCCTCAAGACCAGACATCATGTTTAGTGTATGTATGTGTGCAAGATACCAATCTTGTCCAAAAGAATCACACTTAAAAGCTGTCAAAAGAATTCTACGATATCTACGTGGAACTACTACATATGGCCTATGGTATCCTAAAGGCAATGAATGTTATTTGGTGGGATTCTCCGACTCAGACTTTGCTGGCTGCAAATCCGACAGAAAGAGCACCAGCAGGACATGTCATCTATTCTCAAATTCATTGATAAGCTGGCATAATAAGAAACAAGTATCAGTTGCATTATCTACCGCTGTGGCAGAATACGTAGCTGCCGGAAGCTGCTGTGCTCAGATATTATGGCTCAAGAAACAACTCATTGACTTTGGTATTAAGCTTAATCGTATACCTATCATGTGCGACAACACAAGTGCCATAAACTTGAGCAAGAATCATGTTTTACACTCACGAACCAAGCATATTGAAATAAGGCATCACTTCCTAAGAGATCATGTAGAGAAAGGAGAAGTTATATTTGAACATGTAGAGAGCAAGAAGCAACTAGCTGACATCTTCACCAAACCTCTAGCAACGGAGCAGTTCTTCAACATTCGTAGGGAATTAGGGATATTAGATATCTCTAATTTGAGCTAAATGCGTTTGTTTTCTTAATTTTATTCCTTTACTTTATATATATTGATTATGCTCAAGCTAACATCTCGTTTAGTATGAAGGTAGCTCATCATCAAATCAAGCATCATTCCACATTGACTAGAGGATTATACTTCATTCTACGAAATGATGACAAGATATCTACAATTGAGAAAGTGGTAACATGTTTGTTGTTCACTTCCAAAAAATTTATTAATACTATAATATGCTATCAATTAACATGCTTATAGTGACATTATACATGCTTTTCCATATCTCATTTACACACATATGTTGATCATCATTCTATATAATGTATCACGTTTTGGACATACAAGCATGTAGAATAAGCATATCACCAACATTCATAAGCATATCACTGCATTTCTAGCATTTGAGGCAATTCAGGTCGACCTAATTCGTCTCTGCGTCGACCTACAGAAATTTTTTCCCCAATTAACAAAATCATGCTCAGTTACGTCGACCTACCCCTCTTTTAGGTCGACCTAATCTGAATTTTTTTAGGGTCCTTCTGCTAGGTCGACCCAGCCTCCCTTTAGGTCGACCTACTGATACGAAATTTCCAAAATTGGGCCTGTTAGTCGACCCAGCCCATCTCCATTCATCATTATGCATCCATTTTTCATTCCTCCACTTTCCCAAACACTTGTGTACGGCCAACCCTAATTCACCTACAACAAACCTCTCCAAATCATCCTCTTTCTCACACAGTTTCCTCCAACCATGGCACCAAAATCAAGAAAGGGAAAGGAAATCGCACCTGGTTCATCTTCTCAACCGGTAAGTGCTATAGCTCTTGTTCATCCTGATTGTAGGGAAAATTTTGAGAAGTGGCAAATGAAAAGGAACATTGTTAGGCAATATATCTATAACCCACATGTTGTCAAACGTCTTCATATTCCCGATGTTGCAAATCTGATTGAACACCAATATTTTCATCCATTGGTGCAATGTGACACTCCGTACTGCGAAAATACCGTTAGGGCTTTCTATGCAGGGTTTGAAAAGGGAACGGTTGTAATTTCTAATTCAAGATGGGATTCAGGTCGCATGTTGTTGACAAACGGGCTTGGATAAGCATTTTTGGTCTCACACTTGTAGGAGATGAATTTTGTATGGAAAACGGTGAAATACCAGGCAACTATGATCATGTGGCCTACATGAGATCCATTCTCAAAGACCCTTCCGTCTTTGACAAGCCCAATGAAACAATCACAGCTGGTCACTTAAAGAGAGATCCTAGGCTCCTAAATTGGATAATCTCAAGAGTCATTCGACCAAGAGCAGGAGGATTCTCAAGAATTGAACGCAATGAAGTTGTGTTAATGTATCTGCTGCAAAACAGAACGCGTGTACACTGGCCACACTTTCTAGCTGCCAAGTTCCATGAAGTACAGCAGAAAACTACTGCTCTATGTTATGGTTCAATCATTCAAACAATCGTGAACCATTTCGGCATGAAGCTTGATAATTTTCCCTACGTCCACATGCAACAGTCTCAAGACTTCTCCCAAACCACATTAACCCTCATGGGATACCACTGGGATCTAAATAAGAAAACCTATTATCTCATTCAAAAGGGGACCGGAAAGATCATATACAACTATGACGATCCTATGAAATTTGGCCACCTTGCAGGTAATGAAGAAGAAGGCAATGATCAAGACATAGGAAATGATGATGATCACACTATGTGTGGTGTCATTTTTTTTACCTCCTCGTTTCACTTGGGAGGATGCCACGCTAGACCCTTCACGCGAAATTTGGAAGGAGAATGCGCCCGGGATGGGATGAATTTTGTTTCAGTTCTTCCTACGATATCACACGAACTTTCTTATTTGTCCTACGAGTAGGAAAGGGGAAAAAAGATCTCAACTAAACCCTAGGAGTTTGCTAAGTGTGGGAAGAGTTTAAGCACCCTACATATCCGTAGTACTCTACGGGAACCTTCTCTGTGTCATTGTGACTGTGTTTATTGCTAATGATTGGGAAAGTTTCTCCTTTGTGTTAGGAGAAAGAATTAAATTGATTTAAAAAAAACAGACAGACAGACAGACAAACTGACTGTTTTTGGTATTTTATTAGCTCGCTGAGATTCCTTGTGAACCTCATGCCTACATATCCCTAGTGGAAGTCAGAGCTTAATGTAGTTCGGGGAACTAACTAGGGAAATTAATTATTTTTGGTGCCTTGCTTGAAGCTCAAGGTTGAAGCTTTGAATAAAATCTCTGTTTACAGTATAGGGACATGAAGTCATCTTTATAGAGAAGTATTTCTACTATTCTACCACATACATTAAAAGAGTGACAGAATAACTGAATTCATTTCATTCAAGAGGGGGACCTTACTTGTTTATGTGCAAGTATGCCAGTCGATTGAGTCTTGAATGAAAGAAAGATGCTCATCCAAATTAGGGAAAGTTAATCACCTGTCTGGTTTCACTGCCAGCTCATGCCTTTCAAAATCCTAAATGGGAGACTTGATTAAAATTAAAATGAAATGTGATGTTTGTTTGTATGAATGTGGTAGAGTAGTAAAAATATCTCTCTATAGAGATAAGATATGTCTATCTACTGTATAAAAGATTTGACTTTAGCTGGCTTGCATGAGGCCCAAGCTTGAGGCTTTTTGATTGATTTATTGACTTATTGAAAGATAACTCTACTGGGGAGAATTTAAACTAAGGAGTTTTTGTGTTCTGTACAAAGCCCAGAGTTGAGGCTGACTCTAATCGGAGAGTGTTTATTTGATGGATTTTATTTGGTGTTCTGTACAAAGCCCAGAATTGTGGCTGACTCTACTCAGGGAGACTCTATTTGTGCCTTGTATGAAGCCCAAGTGTCATACCCTAATTTTTGACCCCCCTGAGATGACATATCTTCAGGATTTTCATCAAGTCAAAGCAAGTACCCAGAGCAGCCTGACATTCAATCGAGGGTGTTCAAAGACAAGAAAACTCAGGCAAAGGATCAATCAATAGAGGGATTAGTCTCTAATACAATCATAAGAATCAAAAGCCTCATTATTACACCTATGATTGATTAGACATCCAGTCATCTGAGTACAGGTTTACTCAGGTCACCAGGCTAGGGTTCTGAGCCTATCGAGGACTGAAATCAGGGATCACATTTGGGAAACCCTAAAAAACCTCAGAGGGTCATTCAAAGACATCAATCATCTTCAAATAACTCATATTACAAGATCCACTGGACATTACATCTCAGTTCAAAGCCTACAGTCATCATTGTCCTCTGGTCGACAATTAGGGTTTTTGACCTAATTCACCAAGATAGTTGACTTTTGATCAGGGCATGAATCCAAAACTCAAGACATGATTCAAGGGTCTCTACTACCTCAATATAATCCACTTACATCATTCATTTGAGGAAAAGATCTTGTTTCTACACAAAAGTCCAAAAATTCACTTTGTCAGGCAAAAGTCAACTGTGAAGGATCATCATTGACTTTTAAGGTTTTTGGTCAAAAAAATGACTTTCAAAGATTAATATCATCAATATATGGATGTCAAAGTCATTTGGCCAAAGAAATTCAAAGAAATTCATCAAGGAGCGAAAAGTCGGGAATTAGGGTTTTTGAGGGGATGGTGAGATCTCAAAATTTCACCTACACAACTCAAAAAACTTCCAACATGAAAGTTGTAGATCTTGAAAAATAAAACAACATCTTACAAAGGAACTTTTTTCAAAAGATCAATCATTTATGAAGTTTTGGAAATTTTGAAGTTTAGGTCATAAACACTTAGAAATTTTTCTAAGTGTTTTAACCTAGTTTTCTTCCAACTTTGGCCTCATTTTTCACAAATTTCCCAAAGGATTCTGAAGAAGACATAAACTAATGATTTAAAGTAGATGTTTAGGGCTTTCCAAATTGTGTTCAACCTTCTCAAAATTCAATTTGAGCTAAGAGTTATGCTTGTTCAAAGTTGGCCTCATGAAGTGAAATTATAGGTCATGCATCATTTTGGAACTTTGAAGTTTTGTGCACATGACCTCAAATACATATGCTACATGACCCATAATACATCTGCAAACATGCCATGCATTCATTTTCACCATGCCATAAGAATTGAAGAAGATTCTAAAAACAAGAACATGTGATTATGTAATGATTACATTTGTGAATTTATGGCAAATTGATGAATCACCCAAGGAATCTTCTCACCAACCAATTAGAGCTCATTTCTGGCTCAGAATTGTCCCCTAAGATCAAGCAAAATCGAGGGCTAGGGGATTGATCAAATGGAATCAAAATTCCCATCATTGCATAAGAGATATTTGCAAACTTCCTTCATGGCTAAGAAACCAAATCAACTTCACTAAGGAAGCTCACTACTCTGCAGCTATACTGATCCATTTGCCTATAAATACAGATGCATTCCTCATTCAAAAACACACCAAAGCAACCATATTACTTGCTTTCTCTTTCTCTCCTCTTGTTCATTGTTTTTCAAAGTTCTTTGGCAAGAAGAATCGATTTCTTCAAACCAGAGCTTATCTTTGGGAAGTGAGCATTCTAACATCTCAAGGGAGGTCATTTGAGGTGATCCAAGCACCTGGATCACTTCTGTAAGTGGAGGAACACCATTGTTGCTCTCACTTTGGAGCATTTGCAGTTGGAGGTCCATGGAGTGATTCAGAAGGTTTCAAGCCAAGCCAATCATCCAGACACACTCCTCAGGTCATAGTGGAGCTAACCAGATGGCTGCAGCTCATCTGTAACTCCAAATTCAACAACCTCCATGTTCACTTGAAGCTGAAATCGAGGGAGGTCCATAGAGCAATTCAGAAGGATTCAGGCTATAATAAACATCCAGTTAGCATCATTGAGTCTCAGGGAAGCTATTGAGATCATTCATTCAAGCCCAGGTGCTCTCAATCATCCTCACGACCTTCAGTTTCAGAGGTAAGTTTCTGAACCTCACCTCTTTAATTTAAGCACTCTTTGTGGTAAAGCTCGATTCTATCTTGTTCAGCATCATCAGAGGATTGAAAACCCTCTATCATCATTCATTTATTCATCTTGTGCATCATTTAATTTTAAAATTAGGGTTTATGTGTTCTTCGTGTTCATACTGAAATTTGTTAGTTACACTTAAAATAAATGAATTCTGAACCCATGGCCATATTCCTCGTCCAAAAACAAGCAAAATTGATGTTTACATCATACCATTTGGTTGAGAAACCAGAGAGTTAGAAATTTGAATTCTCACGAGCTCAAGGAAGAAGATGACCATGGTGGCGCGCAAATTTGAATCTCCTGGGTCTTTTTAAAATATAATTAATTCGTTGCGTATGTTATACAAACTGAGCGCGTAGCTCAGTTGGTCAGGTTTTGGTGTGTTGGTTACAAGGGCGTGGGTTCAAGCCCTCTAGGTGACAAAACCATATTTTTTACCACTAATTTCCTTCATTTTTCTCACAACTTCACACAATTAATTCACCTATCAAATTAATTTATTTTCACTTCATTTTTCACACACTCTTTATTTAACATGTCTATTTTGTGAATAATCAAAAAAATCATAAAAATCTTATTTATTTCATGTATTTTAATTAGGTTTAAAATAGTATGTTTTTAAGTGTTTTCTTAAATACTTTAAATATATATATATTCACTTTGATTTAACCTAATCATTTTATAAATAAGTTTATGATAAAACCCTAATTGTTTAGGTCTTAATTAAGTAAAAATCTTTATTTTTACTTTAATTAAGTTGACTTTTGTCAATTTTCAAAGCTGTTTCCAATCTCCGAATAAATCAAAAGATTAGGGTTTTCAAACAACGAGACCTTGTATCATTCCAAATCATTTTCAAACTGTTTTTATAACCAGTACTGTAAAGTACTGGGCCTCTAATAGAGTGTAAGTCCCAAACACCTTCTCTTCTTAGCTTGTTTTCAAAACCGTATTTTCAAAATCTTCTTTCTGTTTTCAAAACATTCTTCTGGTATTTGAAGGGCATTATTCCCGGTGAAACTCTTCAGATACCTATGTGACCTTTGTCCATCTTCACTTCTTCTGTTTTCAAAAACCATTAACTGTTTATCATGTATATATTCAACTGTTCTCAACAAAACAACAAAAAATACTGTTGAGGCTCTGTACATACTTCTTCAATGGCCTCCACTCCATCCAGGTTAGGCTTTACAAGCTTTCAATTTACAGTCTTTGTTTAAATTACTGTCAAATATAAACTGTGCATATATTAGTTTAGAACTGCGTTTGAGTATAAACCTTAGGACAGTTAAACTATATATATATTATAGGAATATGGCCTAGGATTGAGAATGTCTTCCCGGTGAAGGCTCTTTCCTAATTAGAGATCTGTAGTTCAAACCACCAAGATGAATTATTCCCGGTGAAACATCTTGGCAAAAACCTTAGAATCCAAATAATAGGACACATCCACCCAAAGAGGAATTATTCCCGGTGAAACCTCTTACCCATTTGCTTAGAGCCAAAATAAGTTCAAAACTACATAGCTTTCTCTTGTGCTATAACAAGGACCCTCGACTAGCCTCCTCTTGGGCTTTGTACAAGGACCCACAGGCTTCTTAAAAGCATTTCCAGCTTCCTCTTGAGCTTGTATACAAGGACCCATCAGGTTTCTTATAAACATAGGGACAGGTCTTTAGTCCCCTTTTTAGCCTACCCTGGTGAGTTTCTTCCAATTTAAACCAGACTTTAAACAAGCTAAGTTTGTCTCAATTTCACATTGAGTACATTTTTTGGAATGAGAGACATGGACAGTCTCTGTCACCCTTATCTTCATCAATCTTCCTTAGCAGAGTCTAGGATCCATGTTTGGTCACCCTCAGCATTGAGTCAGCCTTCATCTTGGGCTTTAAACAAGAAGTCTCACTAGATGATCTTTCTGCCAATCCTTTCATCCCTTAATAATTAATGGAGTGCTACCCAAATCAATCATTTTAATAAAAACCCTGGAAAGAGTTAGCCTCCAACATCTGTCTAAAATGTCAAAATCCCTGGAAAGGGTTAGCTTCCACACATTCTTTCATTTTAATAAAAACCCCTGGAAAGGGTTAGCCTCCAACATCTGTCTAAAATGTCAAAATCCCTGGAAAGGGTTAGCTTCCACACATTCTTTCATTTTAATAAAAACCCCTGGAAAGGGTTAGCCTCCAACATCTGTCTGAAATAGTCAAAAATCCCTGGAAAGGGTTAGCTTCCACACATTCCTTCATTTTAACAAGACCCCTGGAAAGGGTTAGCCTCCAACATCTGTCTAAAATGTCAAAATCCCTGGAAAGGGTTAGCTTCCACACATTCTTTCATTTTAATAAAAACCCCTGGAAAGGGTTAGCCTCCAAAGTCAATCATTAAATGTCAAAATAATAAAGATTCATTTCTCTTAGGAGATAATTTCCCCAAAAGAGTCAAAACCCCTGGAAAGGGTCAGCCTCCAAAAACATGACAAAAGTCAGTCTTTTAACAGACAAATTCACCAGCTGAGTCAAAATCCCTGGAAAGGGTTAGCTTCCAAAGAAAAACAGTCTTTTAATAAATAAAACCTCCTCAGTAGAGTCAAAACCAACAAAAACAGTTAGCCTCAACCTTGGGCTTCATACAAGGCACCCAAACAATAAAACTCCCCTGTCAAGAGTCAGCCTCAACCTTGGGCATTGTACAAGGCAGATAATAGAGTCTCCCCAGTGAGTCCTTCATCACTCAGTAGCCACAACCTTGGGCTTTGTACAAGGCAGATAAACCATATCTTTCATGTGTCAAAGATTCCTAACACTTAGGATCTTTCCCCATATAGTCATCCATACTTAATTCATTTAAGAGTCCGCCACAACCTTGGGCTTTGTACAAGGCAGAAAATAGTATTTTTCCCTAGCTACAGTCAGCCACAACCTTGGGCTTTGTACAAGGCATATAAAATAGAGTCATTCATTCAATTATCCTCAACAGTCAGCCACAACCTTGGGCTTTGTACAAGGCACACAAATAGAGTCTCCTTAAGTAGAGTCAGCCTCAATTCTGGGCTTTGTACAGAACACAAAAATACCCTGTAATTAATCCCCAGTGGAGTCATCTCCCAGAGTCAATAATTAATTAATCAATCAAAAAGCCTCAAGCTTGGGCCTCATACAAGCCAGCTAAAGTCAAATCTTTTATACAGTAGATAGACATAGCTTATCTCCATAGAGAGATATTTTTACTACTCTACCACATTCAAACAAACAAACATTTCAATTTCAATTTCAATCAAAGTCTCCCATTTAGGACTCTGAAAGACATGCTCTGGCACATCCCCAGACTTGTACACTTTCCCTAATTTGGACGAGCATCTTTCTTTCATTTAAGAGGCATCTGACTGGCATACTTGCACACACAAGTAAGGTCCCCCTCTTGAATGAAATGAATCCAGTTATTCTGTCACTCTTTCAAAATGTTTGTGGTAGGATAGTACAAATACCTCTCTGTAGAGATAATTTCATGTCTCTTTACTATAAACAGAGATTTAATTCCAAGCTTCAACCTTGAGCTTCAAGCAAGGCACCAAAAACAATTAATTTCCCTAGTTAGTTCCCCGAACTACATTAAGCTCTGACTTCCACTAGGGATATGTAGGCATGAGGTTCACAAGGAATCTCAGCGAGCTAATAAAATACCAAAAATAGTCAGTCTGTCTATCTGTCTGTCTTTCTTTAAATAATTCAATTCCTTCTCCTAACACAAAGGAGAAACTTTCCCAATCATTAGCAGCAAACACAATCACAATGACACAGAGAAGGTTCCTGTAGAGTACTACAGATATGTAGGGTGTTTAAACACTTCCCTATGTATAACCGACCCCCCGGACTCCAGAATTTCTAGTCTAGGTGTAAATCCCCACACTTAGCAAACTCCTAGGGTTTAGTTGAGATCTTTTTTTTCCCTTTCCTACTCGTAGGACAAATAAGAAAGTTCGTGTGATATCGTAGGAAGAACTGAAATAAAATTCATCCCACCACGGGCGCACTCTCCTTCCAAATTTCGCGTGAAGGGTTTAGCGTGCCGTCCTCCCAAGTGAAACGGGGAGGTAAAGAAAACGACACCACAGAAAAATGGCGACTCTGCTGGGGATATAAGTGTTAAAAACCTTGGTTTTTCATCCAAACCAAAGGTTGACCTGTTGCTGGTCCAGCCCCAATGAGGAATTAGGGATGCCAAATTCCCCCTCAAACAAGAGAGGTCTTGCCTAACCTCTGTGTCATTTCATGTGATTGTTGCATATATATTTGTTTACTTTGTTTATTCTGTATCGGGAAAGGGCTTGATTCCCCCTTGTGGTGAGAAATCCTATACCCGGATTTGAGTGCAACATAAGATAGGATGGAGGATGTCTTCCCGGTGAAGGCCCTCTAATCTTGGTTTCCAAGTCTACTCTTGGGATTTGCCTGGCTGGTTGTGATTAACTGCGCCACTGCATTCCGAGACTGATTTGTACCAGGAGGACCTAGAAACACATTAACCCCACTTAAAGCCTTTTTAGGACGTAGAGCGGTGATTACGGAAGTAATTGTCACGCAGATACTACACTCAGAGAAAACTCTCTTATAGATACCAGTCAACGTATCTTTAAGGTTGAGCAAAAACTCTGAGACCCTTAGAACCCGTTCTACAGGTACAAAAATCCTTAACCTTAGTTTACCATTGGGGCGGGAGACTGCGTTTTGACTTCATAACCACTATACCTTTCAACGCCATGTTTGTTTAAAATTCTTGTGTGTGCATTCATGCATTCATGCATCATTCATTAATAAACAACTAAAAACAAAAAGAGTCTTTTTCGAGTCGTTTTTCAAGGAAACTAAATAACGAACGTTTTGAACTTCATAGAAAGAGAGAAACGGAGAAAGGACTTAAGGATCTATACCATGGATTATGGGAGAAAGAGAGCTAGGAAATACACCTTCAAGATTCCCCAGGTCGAGGAACTGGGAAAACTCGGAAAACTGGTGGTCAACCCCCAGGCTTTCAAGGAGAAGTATGGAAAGCTTCTGCCTTTGCTCAATACCAACATTGTGGATGGGATTCTTCCCACCTTGGTACAGTTTTACGATCCAACGTATCACTGTTTCACCTTTCCAGATTATCAGCTCATGCCTACGTTGGAGGAGTACTCTCGTTTGATTGGAATACCCGTGTACGCGCAAGATCCGTACTCCGGTTTGGAAAAGAATCCTGACGACGTTATCATTGCTGCAACTACTCCTTTAAACGTAGTCGACATCAGAACTCATATGGTGAGTAGAGGAGGAATTCAAGGATTGCCCTCCAAATTCCTGTTTGATCAAGCTCGGTACTTCGTCAGCATCCAAGATATGAGCGCATTTGAAGAAGTCTTGGCTTTGCTTATCTACGGATTGTTTTTGTTCCCTAACATTAACGATTTCGTCGACATCAACGCAATTAAGATCTTCTTAATTGGAAATCCAGTTCCAACCTTGCTTGCGGATACTTATCACTCTGTGCATTCAAGAAACCTGCAGCGAGGAGGATTAATCACATGCTGCGTACCGCTGTTATACGAATGGTTCGTTTCACACCTGCCAAAGTCTAGCACTTTCTGGAACATGAGGGATGGCCTTTACTGGTCACAGAAAATCATGTCTCTCACTCATACAGACATTGATTGGTGTAGTCCTGACAACGACGAAACCAAGATCATCTTCAGTTGCGGAAGTTTCCCCAACGTACCCCTTATTAGAACTAAGGGAGGAATTAGTTACAATCCAGCTTTAGCCCGTCGTCAATACGGCTATCCTATGAAAAACATTCCAAGTAACATCCAATTGGAGGGTCTGTTCTTCAAGAACATCGACGATCATGGCAACATGCTGAAGAAGGAAATTGTCCAAGCCTGGCGTCTTGTTCACAGTAAAGGGAGAAGATTGTTAGGAAAACATCTTTGCATCTCCCTGGATCCTTACCTTCAATGGGTACGCGTCAGAGCATTCAAGCTCAGGATGCCATATCAACATCAAGAACCTATTCCCCTAAGGGAACCAATTTACCTTTTCTCCACCGATGTTGAAAAACTGCAAGCGGCATTAAACAAGGTATGCCAAGAAAGGAATGCTTGGAGGAACAAGTACCGAATTGTCAACACGGAAAATGTTGAAATTCAAAACATCCTAAGAAGGAAGGATGAGTTACTTGAAATACTTGATCGACAAGTGACACAAACGTCACTTTCTCATCATATCCCTCCTGCTTCCTGGATCATCGATCAGCTCACGTCAGAGAACGCTCAGCTCAAGAAACAGAAGAAGATGTTAGAACGTGAAGTCAGCTCATCATCAAAGTTTTAGAGTCCTTTCTCTCATTTTTCCTGTATTTCCATTTTCAAAGTGTGTAAAAACGGCGTTTTCGCTTAATTAATAAAAGTGTGATGTTTCATAACGTAATTATGGTGTTTCCTTGAAAAAATAATTAACTTAATTGCATATCATACATCGCTTTAGTCGTACGCACTGACACGAGAATTGTCGCGGATCTAATAGTCACTTTCCTTTCTCCAGAAAGAGAGGAGGAGAAGGAGGTGAACCAAGACTTTCAAGCTGTCTCATCCATACAACACTCGTTCAAGTCGCAAGAAAAGAATGGAAGACTTTGAGCAAGAGAATGAAGAACTCAGGGAAGAGATTAATACTCTCAAAGGTACTGTTGAAAGACTCAATAGTATGGTAGAAGCCCTGGTAGTTGCGCAGAATCGACCAACGCCAGAAGAACCACAAAGGACTGCGGTTTCCGAGATTGTTTCTACTCCTATTCCTCAGTATACCATGCCGCCTGATCGACCTTGGGGCATGCCGTATAACTTTACTCCAGAAGGGTACATACCTCCAGCTTCTGAAGCTCCAAAAGTCACCATGGATATGCGTCCACCGGAGGGTTACAAACCTCTGGAAATTGAAGTTCCAAGAACAACGGCAATGGGTTTCGCACAACAGAATGCTGAGATTCCAAGATCTGCTGTCATGGCTTCTCCACAACCCATTATGCATACTTTTCCCCCGCAAGGCGGACAAGTATATCATCACGCTCCAAGTGAGGATGCTGGCGTGTATGAAAGATTGGACGAGTTCCAAGAACAGTTTCTGCAAATGCAGAAGGAACTCAAGACTCTCCGAGGACAAGATCTATTTGGAAAGAATGCTGCAGACCTCTGTCTGGTTCCAAATGTTAAGATTCCTCACAAATTCAAAGTACCAGAATTCGAGAAGTATAAAGGGAATTCATGCCCACAAAGTCATCTTGTGATGTACGCTCGAAGAATGTCAACTCAGACTGATAATCAACAATTGCTCATTCATTATTTTCAAGACAGCCTGACTGGTGCTGCACTCAAATGGTACATGAACTTGGACAGTTCAGAGATTCGTACTTTTCGAGACCTCGGAGAGGCCTTCGTCAAACAGTATAAGTACAATCTGGATATGGCTCCCGACAGAGATCAACTCCGGGCCATGACTCAAAAGGATAGAGAAAGCTTCAAGGAATACGCTCAGAGATGGCGTGAAGTTGCTGCTCAAATTTGTCCACCACTTGAAGAGAAAGAAATGACAAAAATCTATCTCAAAACTTTGAGTCCATTTTACTACGGACGAATGGTTGCAAGTGCACCAAGTGACTTCACCGAGATGGTAAACATGGGTGTACGTTTAGAAGAAGCAGTTCGAGAAGGACGCTTGAACAAAGAACCAGAATCTTCTGTTGGTCCAAGGAAGTATGGAAGTTCTTTCCAGAAGAAAAAGGATCAAGATGTCAGCAATGTCTTGCACAAAATCAAGAAGAAATTCCAACCTCAAGTTGCAACAATAACTCCGGTTGTTAACTCGGCGCCAGCTTATCAACCTCAGGTTTCGCAACAACAAACTCAACAAAGGTCGCAGCAACCTCAGCAGCAGGTTCGACCTCCAAATTACAACAATCGGGCTCCAAGGTATCCTGCCTTTGACCCCGTACCAATGCCGTATGCAGAATTATTTCCAACATTACTGGCAAAAGGACTCATTCAGACAAGAAGTCCTCCAAATCCTACAAACAGTTCCTCACCATGGTATAAGGCTGACCAATCTTGTCCCTATCATCAGGGGGCACCAGGTCACAATATTGAGAACTGTTTCTCTTTCAAGATTGACGTCCAACGATTAGTGAAGAGCGGAATGCTATCCTTCAAAGATACTAATCCAAACGTCCAAGCAAATCCTTTGCCGCAACATAAAGAAGCTTCAGTAAATCTGGTAGATCAACACCCCAACGTCATTCAAATCTACGACATTCGTCAGATAGGGGAAAATCTTGTCAAGATGCACGCTAAACAAGCTGGGTATGGTCATGTACCACCTCACAACTACTTCACATGTGAAATTTGTCCAAAGAATAATCAAGGATGTGCCGTAGTTCAAGCTGCATTACAAGAACAAATGGACTTAGGATGGATTCAACATATCCGAGTCAGAACTGAACATGACATCAACATGGTTCAAGGATGTCCAGGAGAATACAAAATCTACAAAGTTGAAGACCTTGAAGGATCGGTAGTCAGGTTCCACAAAACTTTAAATGGACTTGCCTACTTTGGAACAGATTTCCACGCTTACAGTAGATGCAGAATCTGTCGAAGAAATTCACGAGGATGTTTGCGTGTTCGCAACGATATTCAGAAGTTGATGGATGACAATACCATTACTGTTCTTGCCAACAGAGAAGATGATGAAGTCTTTACCGTATCTCCTCAAATTAATCAAGGTGAACCTATGCAAGTTAAGTATGACAGCAGGAAGACAGCAGTTGCACCGCTAGTCATCTACTTACCAGGTCCTGTACCGTATGAGTCCAGCAAGGCTATACCATACAAGTACAACGCTACATTCATTGAAAATGGCAAGGAAATACCATTACCGTCTGTTGTCAACATTGCTGATGTTAGTCGAGTCACTAGAAGTGGACGAGTCTTCAACAGAACAACAGAAAATGTGGAGAAACCTTCGGAGGAAGTACCACATAGGCAAGACAATCTTCCGACCAATGCTGTTCAAGCGAAAGAAAATGATGAGATCTTGAAGTTAATCCAGAGGAGTGAATACAACATTGTAGACCAGTTACTACATACTCCGTCTAGGATTTCTGTTCTTTCCCTGCTATTGAGTTCTGAAGCTCATAGGGAAGCTCTACAGAAAGTTTTGGAACAAGCTTTTGTAGAACCTGGCGTTACTATAAGCCAATTTAACAACATCGTTGCCAACATCTCTGCGGGAACTAGCCTAAGTTTCTGTGACGAAGATCTTCCTGAAGAAGGAGTGGACCACAATCTTCCACTTCACATCTCAGTTGGCTGCATGGGTGATACACTCACAGGAGTCCTAATAGACAATGGATCCTCTCTCAACGTCATGCCTAAATCAACATTATCAAGATTATCTTTCGAAGATTACCCTCTAAGAAAAAGTCATGTCATCGTCAAAGCATTTGATGGATCAAGGAAGTCAGTTTTCGGAGAAGTAGATCTTCCCATAACTATTGGACCTCAGACGTTCAAAATCACTTTCCAAGTTATGGATATTCCAGCACAATACAGTTGTTTGCTAGGTCGCCCATGGATTCATGAGGCTGGGGCAATTACTTCAACACTTCATCAGAAACTGAAGTTCATAAGAAATGACAAATTGGTAACTGTATGTGGAGAACGAGCTCTGATCGTCAGCAACCTGTCATCATTCTCCGACATAGAACCAAAAGAAGTTGTTGGAACTAAATTCCAAGCACTTTCCTTGGACAAAGGAAAGGAGAAAGCAGCGTCTATTTCTTCATACAAAGATGCAATCCAAGTTGTAAAGGATGGCACTACCAGTGGTTGGGGGCACATTAATATTCCTACCAACAACAAGAACAGAACGGGAATTGGATTCTTTCCGACATCATCAAAAAATATTCCAGGGATTGAGGTAGTTCTCCCAATTCAAGAAACTTTCTGCAGTGGAGGTTTTCTTCAACCTGTTCAACAAACAGTCAATACCATCGGTATGGAAAACACCGATGAAGAGGAATGGTTATCCTATCTTAACAAAGCAGGATATATCTCCCTATCAGAGTCTGATCCACCTTGCTGTTATCCGACTAAAGGATCTGAAAGTAAGACTCAACCAAGCAGTGATGAAGTTACTAACAGCTTCACCACCAGAAGTCATGGTTCATCAGAAGAAGTTCCTCCTATCCCCGAAGAGACTTGGGATACATTAGGAGAACCAAGCGGAAAATTCGACTACATGGTGAAATACTCCGCTCCTGAAAGTTCAAGAATCTCTCTTGAAGATATTGTTCCAACTGGATGGAACAGTGATTTTGAGTACCTCTCTCAGCCAAAAGAGATGTATAACCCTTGCTATTCATCATCATCTACTGGTGAAGTCATCATTGAGGATTATATCCCCAAGTCACCTTCCGAGGCTAAGGATTTAGAGTTCACATATCTAGTCAATGCCATCTTGGGAGAAGAGCAAGACCAAAATACAGAAGAGGATGATCTCGAAAGTGTCTCCGACAACGAGTCTCTCCATTCAGAAGATTGGAAGTTTCCTCAAAAGAAAGTTCGACATACTCCACTTGGAAAGGGGTATGCTCACACCGCTCAGTCTGCTGAAGTAGAAGAAGATCGTCTGAGTGTTGCAAAAACAGTGGTTGGTAAATCAAGACCTACCACAGGCCAGCTTAAGCCTAAGGTTCCAGATTACTTAGTGCACAATGGGGTTCGCCACTACTGGACAGCTGTTGAAGTTTCAACTGTTGTTCGCACTCCTAAGTAGGAACTTTCACCGTTATTTTGTCCTCTCACCATAGCCCAGGGTGAAGAGATGTTTCATAGGGCTTTGCATTTTACTATTTCTTAGGAAAATGTCCCTCTTTGCTTCACCCAAAGCAATAGAGTTTTGTTTTATAGGGTCTTTGTTTCAAGAAATGACTGTCCATAAATAAAAATGTCATTCTGTTCCTTCGTTTAGTTTTTCCTTTTCTTTTTTCGGAAATTGGTAATCCTAAAAAACACCTTAAAAAAAAAAAAAAACATCAAAATTATTAACTGCATACACCGAGTCTTCCCTCGTTGTCTAAATAAAACTTATCACACATATGCAGATTAATCATAAAATACCCCGTTGAAACGTGCGATCGTATGACTTCTCCAAGCTTTGAGTTTCCTGTATTCGAGGCAGAGGAAGAAGAAGACGAAGAAATATCAAAGGAAATTTCACGGTTACTTCAACAAAAGGAAGAGGCCATTCAGCCATACAATGAGCCTCTAGAGATCATTAACCTTGGTTCCGATGGAAACAGAAAAGAGGTTAAGATTGGAGCTTCGCTCAGTTCAGAGATCAGAGAGAGTTTGATACAGCTGCTCAAGGAATTCTCAGATGTCTTCGCTTGGTCTTATCAAGATATGCCAGGGTTGGATACCAGTATAGTGGAGCATCACTTGCCGTTAAAAGCAGAATGCCCTCCGGTCAAGCAAAAATTAAGAAGAACTCATCCGGAGATGGCCATGAAAATCAAAGAGGAAGTTCAAAAGCAAATCAACGCAGGTTTCCTCGTCACTTCAGAATACCCTCAGTGGTTAGCCAACATTGTTCCCGTTCCTAAGAAAGACGGAAAGGTCCGCATGTGCGTCGACTACAGAGATTTGAACAAAGCTAGCCCTAAGGATGATTTTCCTTTACCACATATTGATATGTTGGTAGACAGTACAGCAAAATCCAAAGTTTTCTCGTTCATGGACGGATTTTCAGGATACAACCAAATCAAAATGGCACCTGAAGACATGGAAAAAACAGCTTTCATCACCCCCTAGGGCACGTTCTGCTATCGTGTTATGCCTTTTGGACTAAAGAACGCAGGGGCAACTTATCAAAGAGCCATGACTACGCTTTTCCATGACATGATGCATAAGGAAGTGGAAGTCTATGTGGACGACATGATTGCCAAGTCAGAAAATGAAGAAGATCACATACAGAATCTGACAAAGTTATTTCAGCGCTTACGGAAGTTCCAGCTTCGCCTGAACCCCAACAAGTGCACCTTTGGTGTCTACTCAGGAAAACTCCTTGGTTTCATTGTCAGCAAACGAGGAATTGAAGTAGATCCAGACAAAGTCAGGGCAATTCAAGAAATGCCTTCGCCCAGAACCGAGAAACAAGTTAGAGGATTTCTTGGACGTCTGAATTACATCTCGAGATTCATATATCTCATGACTGCAACTTGCGCTCCTATTTTCAAACTTCTACGGAAAAATCAAAGTTGCATCTGGACAGACGATTGTCAGAAAGCGTTCGACAGCATTAAGGGATATCTGCTCGAACCACCCATCCTGTCTCCTCCAGTGAAAGGAAGACCTTTGATAATGTACTTAACCGTCTTAGAAGATTCCATGGGTTGTGTCCTTGGACAGCAGGACGAGACAAAAAGAAAAGAGCATGCCATCTACTACCTGAGCAAGAAATTCACTGACTGTGAATCCCGCTACTCCATGCTCGAGAAGACGTGTTGTGCTTTGGCCTGGACTGCCAAGCGTCTCCGCCAGTACATGATTCGACATACTACTTGTTTGATCTCTCATATGGATCCAATCAAGTACATCTTTGAGAAGCCTGCTTTAACAGGGAGAATTGCCCGTTGGCAGATGTTGTTATCAGAATACGACATTGAGTATCACGCACAGAAAGCCGTGAAAGGAAGAATTCTAGCTGAGCACCTGGCTCACCACCCACTCAATGGTCATGAATCAACCAGTTTCGACTTTCCGGACGAGGACGTCATGTACCTCAAAATGAAAGATTACGACGAGCCACTACCAGACGAAGGACCTGAGATAGGATCCCAGTGGGGCTTAATCTTTGACGGAGCTGTCAATGCTTATGGACGAGGAATTGGGGCGATCATTGTTACACCTCAGGGTACCCATATTCCATTTACTGCCAGATTAACTTTCAAATGCACAAACAATGAGGCCGAATATGAAGCTTGCATCATGGGTCTCGAAGAAGCCATGGATTTAAGAATCAAACACTTGGATGTATATGGAGATTCTGCTTTGGTCATCAATCAAATCAAAGGAGAATGGGAAACACGCCAACCAGGGCTAATTCCTTACAAAGACTACGCGAGAAGATTGTTACCATTCTTCGACAGGGTAGATTTTCATCACATTCCTCGTGAAGAAAACAACTTGGCTGATGCATTAGCCACACTCTCTTCCATGATTAGGATAAATCATTGGAATGACATTCCTCGGATCGATGTTATGCGCCTGGATAGGCCCGCTCATGTGTTCACAGTAGAAGCAATCATCGACGACAAACCGTGGTATCACGACATCAAGAACTTTCTTCAAAAGCAAGAGTACCCTCTTGGGGCATCAAAGAAAGATAGAAAAACTTTGAGAAAGTTAGCTTGTAGATTCTTCCTGAATGAAGATGTTCTGTACAAGAGAAACTTCGACATGGTTCTGCTCAGATGCGTTGATAGAAAAGAAGCAGAAATACTCATGAGAGAAATACATGAAGGTTCCTTTGGTACTCACACCAATGGACATACCATGACAAGGAAAATACTGAGAGCAGGATATTATTGGCTGACGATGGAGCCAGATTGCTTCCAGTACGCAAAGAGGTGTCACAAATGTCAGATCTACGCCGATAGAATTCATGTGCCTCCATCTCTGCTCAACATACTCTCTTCCCCTTGGCCTTTCTCCATGTGGGGAATCGACATGATTGGAATGATCGAACCAAGAGCGTCCAACGGACATCGCTTCATCTTGGTAGCCATAGACTATTTCACCAAATGGGTTGAAGCAGCTTCATATGCAAACGTTACGAGACAAGTTGTCGTCAGGTTTATCAAGAATCACATCACCTGTCGCTACGGCATTCCTAGCAAGATAATTACTGACAATGGGTCAAATTTGAATAACAAAATGATGAAGGAGCTTTGTGAAGAATTCAAGATCGAACATCACAACTCATCTCCTTACAGACCAAAGATGAATGGAGCTGTAGAAGCAGCTAACAAAAACATCAAGAAAATCATTCAGAAGATGGTCATTACTTACAAGGATTGGCATGAAATGCTCCCGTATGCTCTTCATGGTTACCGTACATCAGTACGTACTTCGACTGGAGCAACTCCTTTCTCCCTTGTATATGGCATGGAGGCAGTCCTACCTATAGAGGTTGAGATTCCATCAATGAGAGTTTTGATGGAGGCAAAATTAACAGAAGCCGAGTGGTGTCAAAGCAGATTCGATGAATTGAACTTAATCGAAGAAAAGCGCATGACAGCTTTATGCCACGGACAGCTATATCAACAAAGAATGAAGAAAGCTTTCGACAAAAAGGTTCGACCTCGCACAATCAAAGAAGGCGACCTTGTACTCAAAAAGATTCAATCTTTTCTCACAGATTCGAGAGGGAAATGGACTCCCAATTATGACGGCCCTTACGTGGTCAAGAGAGCTTTCTCAGGAGGAGCCTTAATACTCACGACTATGGATGGAGAAGAATTCACCCGTCCTGTGAACGTCGACGCAGTCAAGAAATACTTCGCCTAAATAAAAAAAAAACAGCTCGCTAAGTTGAAAACTCGCAAAGAGCGGCTTAGGCAAAAAAGAGCGTCTCGGTGAATCGAAAACCCGAAAGGGCGATTCAGGCAAAAGTTAGAGACATAAAAAATAAATAATCAATCCCGGTAAACTTAAAACCCGAAAGGGGTAGTTTACGCAAAAGTTAGGGATATATGGCAAGTAACTGTGTTCAGGACAAACTTGATCATTCAAAATCCATAGCGAAGTATTCATCAGCAGTAGGTCATCTTCTACGAAGCACGAATACAGCGCAACTCGGAGTGGAAAGGAAAGATAATGGTCGTCACGTTTCATCGTAGCCCTTTTCCCGAAAATTACCAATTTCCAACTTTGTAAATACTCCATGGAATCAAGCATTTGGCTGATTACCATTCCATATATAATAATTCGAGCCTTGTGCTTTTCCTTTGCAATCTAGTCTTATTCAGTTTCTTGAAATGCATTTTAAATTTTAACAGTCATTTTCTTGAAACAAATGTTTTCATAAAAATAAAAATGAATTTACTTGCAAAAATAAAGGTGAAATTTCTTTCTGAGGTTTACAAACAATAGGAAGAATGCAAACAGCTGCTCCAAGAACGGTTGAGACTCCGGGAACCAATATTTCCCCATGAGGTCGCTTTGCGAACATCTCCCTATGACGGGTCTTTACTTCAATTCATATTACTCACTTCGGACAGCGGACAACTGATAACCAGATATTCCCAACAGAGTTCGAACTACAAGAAGAGGACATCTTCTGATCAATAAGAATTCAAGTCGTATCATCAGGGTTTTACATCCGCGACAATTCTATTCACATTCACTTTACATTTTATAATTGTCATAATATTCATGCATACATTACATCACAACTGTACAGTCAAATTAGGCTTTTAATCGTGAGAATGCCCGAGTCATGAGGGCATGAACTCAAGTTTCCCCTGCAAGTCCTGGAGAAACTTTTTCCTTCAAGACAACAATCCATGTAGAGAGATTTCCCCAAGCAAGTCAACAGATGGTAGTCTCCCTCAAAGATATAGTTTGTTCACTTTTGGAATCCCTCCGCCGAGATTCTCCTGCAGAGCGGCATTCGACAGTCTTCTTCAGATAAGATAGTCTGCTTCACATTTTGGAATTTCCAGAGGTTTGGTATTCCCCCAGCAGGGTCAAGTGATGCTACTTCTTGTCAAAGAAAAATTCAGAATCTCCCAGCAGATCGACAAATGATTCCCCGACAGAATCAGTGAATGGTAGTCTTCGTCCAGAAGATAGTTCATGATCCCCAGCAAAGTCAGCAAATGGCAGTCTCTTTCATCAGAAGACAGTTTGCTCACTTTCTATCACAACAAGATCAGCAAATGGCAGTCTCTTTCATCAGAAGACAGTTTGCTCACTTTCTATCACCACAAAGTCAGCGAATGGCAGTCTCTCCCAGTAGAAGACAGTTTGCTCCCCAAGCAATTGGCAAATGGCAGTCTTTTCCCAAGAAAAGACAGTTTGTCTGCTAAATACTCAAGAGATCGACAAATGGCAGTTTCTTCAAACAGTTTGTCTGTTTCTGGGATGTTTAACTCCCCACAGAGTCGATGAATGGCAGTTTTCCTCTTAGGAAAATAGTTCGTTGATTCCCCAGGCACCAGTCGATGAATGGCAGTTTTCACCCCGAAAACAGTTCGTCCGCCTTCAAACAAAGTCATTAGCCCCTCAAAAGATCATGAGGCCATATGACATTCTTTCAAAGACGTCAAGTCAAAAGGGAAGATGGTGAAGTTTCTTTACAGCCGTCAAATGGCGTCTTATCTCCAAGCGCTGATAAGAAGTTTGACGAGGAAACAAACCTTTGAAGTTTCTTTACTAGCCGTCAAATGGCATCTTATCTCCAAGCGCTGATAAGAAGTTTGACGAGGAAACAAACCTTTGAAGTTTCTTTACAGCCGTCAAATGGCATCTTACCTCCAAGCGCTGGTAAGAAGTTTGACGAGGAAACAAACCTTTGGAAATTTTCTCTTTATCTGAGATATTGTCCAAACGCAACTAAGACCCGTTTCGAGAATTGGACATCCGGAACGAGAGGAGGTTGTTTACCTTTCTCTAAGTATCAACACTTAGTTAAAGAAGATGGATTGCGCATCCTACATTGCCATCCATTCACCAGAATCCACATCAAGTATTTCTGCGGGAGTTTGTCTCCTCATCCCCCGCCAAGCGCGACAACGGGATCAAGTCATGCAAAGATTTTATCATCTCAGGAGCGCCCAAAATTCGGGCATTCTTTGATATTTAAGTCTCTTTTACGCAGGAGAGATCGAGATCTCAATCTCTCTCCCTCCAGATAAAAGAAACTTAAATAGGGGCATCTGTCATACCCTAATTTTTGACCCCCCCTGAGATGACATATCTTCAGGATTTTCATCAAGTCAAAGCAAGTACCCAGAGCAGCCTGACATTCAATCGAGGGTGTTCAAAGACAAGAAAACTCAGGCAAAGGATCAATCAATAGAGGGATTAGTCTCTAATACAATCATAAGACTCAAAAGCCTCATTATTATACCTATGATTGATTAGACATCCAGTCATCTGAGTACAGGTTTACTCAGGTCACCAGGCTAGGGTTCTGAGCCTATCGAGGACTGAAATCAGGGATCACATTTGGGAAACCCTAAAAAACCTCAGAGGGTCATTCAAAGACATCAATCATCTTCAAATAACTCATATTACAAGATCCACTGGACATTACATCTCAGTTCAAAGCCTACAGTCATCATTGTCCTCTGGTCGACAATTAGGGTTTTTGACCTAATTCACCAAGATAGTTGACTTTTGATCAGGGCATGAATCCAAAACTCAAGACATGATTCAAGGGTCTCTACTACCTCAATATAATCCATTTACATCATTCATTTGAGGAAAAGATCTTGTTTCTACACAAAAGTCCAAAAATTCACTTTGTCAGGCAAAAGTCAACTGTGAAGGATCATCATTGACTTTTAAGGTTTTTGGTCAAAAAAATGACTTTCAAAGATTAATATCATCAATATATGGATGTCAAAGTCATTTGGCCAAAGAAATTCAAAGAAATTCATCAAGGAGCGAAAAGTCGGGAATTAGGGTTTTTGAGGGGATGGTGAGATCTCAAAATTTCACCTACACAACTCAAAAAACTTCCAACATGAAAGTTGTAGATCTTGCAAAATAAAACAACATCTTACAAAGGAACTTTTTTCAAAAGATCAATCATTTATGAAGTTTTGGAAATTTTGAAGTTTAGGTCATAAACACTTAGAAATTTTTCTAAGTGTTTTAACCTAGTTTTCTTCCAACTTTGGCCTCATTTTTCACAAATTTCCCAAAGGATTCTGAAGAAGACATAAACTAATGATTTAAAGTAGATGTTTAGGGCTTTCCAAATTGTGTTCAACCTTCTCAAAATTCAATTTGAGCTAAGAGTTATGCTTGTTCAAAGTTGGCCTCATGAAGTGAAATTATAGGTCATGCATCATTTTGGAACTTTGAAGTTTTGTGCACATGACCTCAAATACATATGCTACATGACCCATAATACATCTGCAAACATGCCATGCATTCATTTTCACCATGCCATAAGAATTGAAGAAGATTCTAAAAACAAGAACATGTGATTATGTAATGATTACATTTGTGAATTTATGGCAAATTGATGAATCACCCAAGGAATCTTCTCACCAACCAATTAGAGCTCATTTCTGGCTCAGAATTGTCCCCTAAGATCAAGCAAAATCGAGGGCTAGGGGATTGATCAAATGGAATCAAAATTCCCATCATTGCATAAGAGATATTTGCAAACTTCCTTCATGGCTAAGAAACCAAATCAACTTCACTAAGGAAGCTCACTACTCTGCAGCTATACTGATCCATTTGCCTATAAATACAGATGCATTCCTCATTCAAAAACACACCAAAGCAACCATATTACTTGCTTTCTCTTTCTCTCCTCTTGTTCATTGTTTTTCAAAGTTCTTTGGCAAGAAGAATCGATTTCTTCAAACCAGAGCTTATCTTTGGGAAGTGAGCATTCTAACATCTCAAGGGAGGTCATTTGAGGTGATCCAAGCACCTGGATCACTTCTGTAAGTGGAGGAACACCATTGTTGCTCTCACTTTGGAGCATTTGCAGTTGGAGGTCCATGGAGTGATTCAGAAGGTTTCAAGCCAAGCCAATCATCCAGACACACTCCTCAGGTCATAGTGGAGCTAACCAGATGGCTGCAGCTCATCTGTAACTCCAAATTCAACAACCTCCATGTTCACTTGAAGCTGAAATCGAGGGAGGTCCATAGAGCAATTCAGAAGGATTCAGGCTATAATAAACATCCAGTTAGCATCATTGAGTCTCAGGGAAGCTATTGAGATCATTCATTCAAGCCCAGGTGCTCTCAATCATCCTCACGACCTTCAGTTTCAGAGGTAAGTTTCTGAACCTCACCTCTTTAATTTAAGCACTCTTTGTGGTAAAGCTCGATTCTATCTTGTTCAGCATCATCAGAGGATTGAAAACCCTCTATCATCATTCATTTATTCATCTTGTGCATCATTTAATTTTAAAATTAGGGTTTATGTGTTCTTCGTGTTCATACTGAAATTTGTTAGTTACACTTAAAATAAATGAATTCTGAACCCATGGCCATATTCCTCGTCCAAAAACAAGCAAAATTGATGTTTACATCATACCATTTGGTTGAGAAACCAGAGAGTTAGAAATTTGAATTCTCACGAGCTCAAGGAAGAAGATGACCATGGTGGCGCGCAAATTTGAATCTCCTGGGTCTTTTTAAAATATAATTAATTCGTTGCGTATGTTATACAAACTGAGCGCGTAGCTCAGTTGGTCAGGTTTTGGTGTGTTGGTTACAAGGGCGTGGGTTCAAGCCCTCTAGGTGACAAAACCATATTTTTTACCACTAATTTCCTTCATTTTTCTCACAACTTCACACAATTAATTCACCTATCAAATTAATTTATTTTCACTTCATTTTTCACACACTCTTTATTTAACATGTCTATTTTGTGAATAATCAAAAAAATCATAAAAATCTTATTTATTTCATGTATTTTAATTAGGTTTAAAATAGTATGTTTTTAAGTGTTTTCTTAAATACTTTAAATATATATATATATTCACTTTGATTTAACCTAATCATTTTATAAATAAGTTTATGATAAAACCCTAATTGTTTAGGTCTTAATTAAGTAAAAATCTTTATTTTTACTTTAATTAAGTTGACTTTTGTCAATTTTCAAAGCTGTTTCCAATCTCCGAATAAATCAAAAGATTAGGGTTTTCAAACAACGAGACCTTGTATCATTCCAAATCATTTTCAAACTGTTTTTATAACCAGTACTGTAAAGTACTGGGCCTCTAATAGAGTGTAAGTCCCAAACACCTTCTCTTCTTAGCTTGTTTTCAAAACCGTATTTTCAAAATCTTCTTTCTGTTTTCAAAACATTCTTCTGGTATTTGAAGGGCATTATTCCCGGTGAAACTCTTCAGATACCTATGTGACCTTTGTCCATCTTCACTTCTTCTGTTTTCAAAAACCATTAACTGTTTATCATGTATATATTCAACTGTTCTCAACAAAACAACAAAAAATACTGTTGAGGCTCTGTACATACTTCTTCAATGGCCTCCACTCCATCCAGGTTAGGCTTTACAAGCTTTCAATTTACAGTCTTTGTTTAAATTACTGTCAAATATAAACTGTGCATATATTAGTTTAGAACTGCGTTTGAGTATAAACCTTAGGACAGTTAAACTATATATATATTATAGGAATATGGCCTAGGATTGAGAATGTCTTCCCGGTGAAGGCTCTTTCCTAATTAGAGATCTGTAGTTCAAACCACCAAGATGAATTATTCCCGGTGAAACATCTTGGCAAAAACCTTAGAATCCAAATAATAGGACACATCCACCCAAAGAGGAATTATTCCCGGTGAAACCTCTTACCCATTTGCTTAGAGCCAAAATAAGTTCAAAACTACATAGCTTTCTCTTGTGCTATAACAAGGACCCTCGACTAGCCTCCTCTTGGGCTTTGTACAAGGACCCACAGGCTTCTTAAAAGCATTTCCAGCTTCCTCTTGAGCTTGTATACAAGGACCCATCAGGTTTCTTATAAACATAGGGACAGGTCTTTAGTCCCCTTTTTAGCCTACCCTGGTGAGTTTCTTCCAATTTAAACCAGACTTTAAACAAGCTAAGTTTGTCTCAATTTCACATTGAGTACATTTTTTGGAATGAGAGACATGGACAGTCTCTGTCACCCTTATCTTCATCAATCTTCCTTAGCAGAGTCTAGGATCCATGTTTGGTCACCCTCAGCATTGAGTCAGCCTTCATCTTGGGCTTTAAACAAGAAGTCTCACTAGATGATCTTTCTGCCAATCCTTTCATCCCTTAATAATTAATGGAGTGCTACCCAAATCAATCATTTTAATAAAAACCCCTGGAAAGGGTTAGCCTCCAACATCTGTCTAAAATGTCAAAATCCCTGGAAAGGGTTAGCTTCCACACATTCTTTCATTTTAATAAAAACCCCTGGAAAGGGTTAGCCTCCAACATCTGTCTAAAATGTCAAAATCCCTGGAAAGGGTTAGCTTCCACACATTCTTTCATTTTAATAAAAACCCCTGGAAAGGGTTAGCCTCCAACATCTGTCTGAAATAGTCAAAAATCCCTGGAAAGGGTTAGCTTCCACACATTCCTTCATTTTAACAAGACCCCTGGAAAGGGTTAGCCTCCAACATCTGTCTAAAATGTCAAAATCCCTGGAAAGGGTTAGCTTCCACACATTCTTTCATTTTAATAAAAACCCCTGGAAAGGGTTAGCCTCCAAAGTCAATCATTAAATGTCAAAATAATAAAGATTCATTTCTCTTAGGAGATAATTTCCCCAAAAGAGTCAAAACCCCTGGAAAGGGTCAGCCTCCAAAAACATGACAAAAGTCAGTCTTTTAACAGACAAATTCACCAGCTGAGTCAAAATCCCTGGAAAGGGTTAGCTTCCAAAGAAAAACAGTCTTTTAATAAATAAAACCTCCTCAGTAGAGTCAAAACCAACAAAAACAGTTAGCCTCAACCTTGGGCTTCATACAAGGCACCCAAACAATAAAACTCCCCTGTCAAGAGTCAGCCTCAACCTTGGGCATTGTACAAGGCAGATAATAGAGTCTCCCCAGTGAGTCCTTCATCACTCAGTAGCCACAACCTTGGGCTTTGTACAAGGCAGATAAACCATATCTTTCATGTGTCAAAGATTCCTAACACTTAGGATCTTTCCCCATATAGTCATCCATACTTAATTCATTTAAGAGTCCGCCACAACCTTGGGCTTTGTACAAGGCAGAAAATAGTATTTTTCCCTAGCTACAGTCAGCCACAACCTTGGGCTTTGTACAAGGCATATAAAATAGAGTCATTCATTCAATTATCCTCAACAGTCAGCCACAACCTTGGGCTTTGTACAAGGCACACAAATAGAGTCTCCTTAAGTAGAGTCAGCCTCAATTCTGGGCTTTGTACAGAACACAAAAATACCCTGTAATTAATCCCCAGTGGAGTCATCTCCCAGAGTCAATAATTAATTAATCAATCAAAAAGCCTCAAGCTTGGGCCTCATACAAGCCAGCTAAAGTCAAATCTTTTATACAGTAGATAGACATAGCTTATCTCCATAGAGAGATATTTTTACTACTCTACCACATTCAAACAAACAAACATTTCAATTTCAATTTCAATCAAAGTCTCCCATTTAGGACTCTGAAAGACATGCTCTGGCACATCCCCAGACTTGTACACTTTCCCTAATTTGGACGAGCATCTTTCTTTCATTTAAGAGGCATCTGACTGGCATACTTGCACACACAAGTAAGGTCCCCCTCTTGAATGAAATGAATCCAGTTATTCTGTCACTCTTTCAAAATGTTTGTGGTAGGATAGTACAAATACCTCTCTGTAGAGATAATTTCATGTCTCTTTACTATAAACAGAGATTTAATTCCAAGCTTCAACCTTGAGCTTCAAGCAAGGCACCAAAAACAATTAATTTCCCTAGTTAGTTCCCCGAACTACATTAAGCTCTGACTTCCACTAGGGATATGTAGGCATGAGGTTCACAAGGAATCTCAGCGAGCTAATAAAATACCAAAAATAGTCAGTCTGTCTATCTGTCTGTCTTTCTTTAAATAATTCAATTCCTTCTCCTAACACAAAGGAGAAACTTTCCCAATCATTAGCAGCAAACACAATCACAATGACACAGAGAAGGTTCCTGTAGAGTACTACAGATATGTAGGGTGTTTAAACACTTCCCTATGTATAACCGACCCCCCGGACTCCAGAATTTCTAGTCTAGGTGTAAATCCCCACACTTAGCAAACTCCTAGGGTTTAGTTGAGATCTTTTTTTTCCCTTTCCTACTCGTAGGACAAATAAGAAAGTTCGTGTGATATCGTAGGAAGAACTGAAATAAAATTCATCCCACCACGGGCGCACTCTCCTTCCAAATTTCGCGTGAAGGGTTTAGCGTGCCGTCCTCCCAAGTGAAACGGGGAGGTAAAGAAAACGACACCACACCAAGGTTGTGGCTAACTGCTGAGGATAACTAAGTTTTTAAGACTATGAATGACTCTATTTTGTGTGCCTTGTACAAAGCCCAAGGTTGTGGCTGACTCTTAACTGTGAAAGTTATTTAATTTGTGCCTTGTATGAAGCCCAAGGTTGTGGCTACTCTAGCTAGGGAAAAGATTATTTTCTGCCTTGTACAAAGCCCAAGGTTGTGGCGGACTCTTAAAGAAACTGATTATGGAATACTCTATGGGGAAAAGATCCTTGAGATTAGGAATCTTTGGCACAGGGAAATATGGTTTATCTGCCTTGTACAAAGCCCAAGGTTGTGGCTACTAAAAATGAAGGACTCACTGGGGGAGTTTTATTCTGCTAGAGGTTTTAACAAACTAATTTATTATATTGTTTTTGGAAGCTAACCCTTTCCAGGGATTTTGACTCAGCTGGAGAAATTGTCTATTAAAAGACTGGATTTTTGGAGGCTAACCCTTTCCAGGAGTTTTGACTCTTTTGGGGAATTTATCTCTTTGAAAGAATGAAACTTTGGATTTGAAGGAGTGATTTTGGAGGCTGACCCTTTCCAGGGACTTTTGTTAAAATGAAGGAATGGTGTGGAGGCTAACCCTTTCTAGGGGTTTTGTTAAAATGGCAGAAAGATTATCTAGTGGAAACTTCTTGTTTAAAGCCCAAGATTAAGGCTGACTCTGACCGAGAATAAACAAACATAGATCCTAGACTCTGCTAAGGAAGATTGATGAAGATAAGGGTGACAGAGATTGTCCATGTCTCTCATTCCAAAAAGTGTACTCAATATGAGATTGAGACAATCTTAGCTTGTTAAAAGTCTGGTTTAAAGAATGGAAGAAACTCACCAGGATAGGCTAAAAGGTAACTAAAGACCTGTTCCTATGTTTATAAGAAACCTGATGGGTCCTTGTATACAAGCTCAAGAGGAAGCTGGAAATGCTTTTAAGAAGCCTGTGGGTCTCTAATTAGGAAAGAGCCTTCATCGGGAAGACATTCTCAATCCTAGGTCATATTCCTATAATATATATATATATATATATATATATATATATATATATATATATATATATATAGTTTAACTGTCCTAGGGTTTACACTCAAACGTAGTTCTAAACAAATATATAAACAGTTCTATATTTGACAGTAATTTAAATAAAGATTGTAAATTGAAAGCTTGTAAAGCCTAACCTGGATGAAGTGGAGGCCTTTGAAGAAGTATGTACAAAGCCTTACCAGCAATTTTTGTTATTTTATTGATAACAGTTGAATATTTATGATAAACAGTTAAAGGTTTTTGAAAACAGAAGAAGTGAAGATGGACAAAGGTCACATAGGTATCTGAAGAGTTTCACCAGGAATAATGCCCTTCAAATACCAGAAGAATGTTTTGAAAACAGAAAGGAGATTTTGTAAATACAGTTTTTGAAAACAAACTATGAAAAGAAAGAAGGTGTTGGGTCTTACACTCTAATAGAGGCCCAATGAAAATGATTTACTGTTTATGAGAAACAGTTGAAAAGATACGAGGTTCTGTTGTTTGAAAACCTCGATCGTCTGTTTACTTTGAAATTTGAAAATAGTTTGAATTTTGACAAAAGTCAACTTAATTAAAGTAAAAGACAAAATCTATACCTAATTAAGACCTTAATGGTTAGGATTTTATTATTTTTTTCCACAAAATATTCATGAGGTATTAGGCCCTTTTTTTAGTGAAAACATATATTAAAACATATTTTAAACTACTTAAAACAACACCATTTTGAACCTAAAAAATATACAAAATAAATAATATTTTTTTTGTGATTTTTTTAGTTATTCATGAAATATGTATTTTAATCAACAAGTGTGTAAAAAATGAAGTCAAAATGAATTAATTTGATAGGTTAAATAATTGGTTAAAGTTGTGAAGAAATTAAGTGGAAAAAGTGATAAAAAATAAGGTTTTGTCACCTAGAGGGATTGAACTCACGCCCTCCAAGTCACTAACTCAAAATAACACCACTGGGCCAACGCGCGCTTGGTGTTTATAACACACATCCAGTTCACTATGTTTCCAAACAAGTGGTAAATCATTGAAAAATAAAAGAAACAAAAAGTCTGGGGCGAGGGGGATTCGAAACCCAGACTTGAGGCATGAGGAGACTAAGAGCGCATGTGAGGCCACTAGGGCAAACGATGAATTCATTTATAAAACGCATACCATTCAAAATAAAATAAACCTAGCCCATAGATTTGAATTTCGCGCGCCACCATAGTCGTCTTCTTCCTTGAGCTCAAAAATTTTCAAATTTCTAACTCTCTGGTTTCTCAACTAAATGGCATGATGTAAACATCAATCTTGCTCTAAATTCCTCACGAATCCAGATATGTAACTAACATTTATTTATATTAACTATAGCTACCTAATTTCTCAGAAAATATGAAGAACACATAAAACCTAATTTTAAAATTAAATGACGCATAAGATGAATAAATGAATGGTGATAGAGGGTTTTCAATCCTCTGATGATGCTGAACAAGATAGTATCAAGCTTTATCACAAAGAGTACTTAAATTAAAGAGGTGGAGTTCAAAAACTTACCTCTGAAAATGGAGGTCGTGAGGATGATGAGGAACACCTGGGCTTGTGTGAGTGATCCTAAAAGCTTCCTTAGGACTCAGTGATGCTAACTGAATGCTTATTGTGACTTCAATCCTTCTGAATTGCTCTACCTGACACCTTCGATTTGAGCTTCAAGTGGACATGGAGGATGGTGTATCTTCAGTTACAGATGAGCTACAACCATCTGAACAGCTTCACTATGCCCTAAGGAACGTGTCTGGATGCTTGGCTTTGCTTGAAACCTTCTGAATTGCTCTATGGACCTCCAACTGCAACTGCTCCAAAGTGAAATCAACAATGGTGTTCCTCCACCTACAGAAGTGATCCAGGTGCTTGGATCACCTCAAATGAGCCCCCTTGATATGTTAGAATGCTTACTTTCCAAAGAGAATCTCTGGTTTGAAGAAAACGATTCTTCTTGCCAAAGAACTTTGAAAAACCATAAGCATGAGAAGAGAAAGAGAAAGCAAGGAATAGGGTTGATTTGGTGTGAATTGTATGAAGGATAGCACTTGTATTTATAGGCAAATGGTTCAGTATAGTTGCAGAGGAGTGAGCTTGCTTAGTGAAGTCATTTTGATTTCTTAAGCATGAAGAAAGTTTGAAAATATCCAAGTGTGATCATTGCATTTTCGAGCTAGCTCCCTATCCATTGATTCCATCTGATCTTAGGGGACATTTCTGATGCAGAATGAGCTCTAATTGGTTGGTGGGAAGATTCCTTTGATGATTCATCAATTTGCCATAAATTCCTAAATGTAATCATTACATAATCACATGTTCTTGTTTTGGGAATCTTCTTCAATCTTCATGTTATGGTGAGAGTGAATGCATGGCATGTTTGCAGATGTGTTATGGGTCGTGTAGCATCCATAAGTGAGGTCATTTACACAAAATTGCAAAATTTCAAATTGTACATGACCTATAATTTCACTTCATGAGGCCAACTTTGAACAAGCATAACTCCTAGCTCAAAATGAATTTGGAGAAGGTTGAGCATAATTTGGAAAGCCCTAAACATCTAATTCAAATCATTAGTTTGGGGTTTCTTCAAAATAATTTGGGAAAATTGTGAAAAATGAGCCCAAAGTTGGATGAAAACTAGGTTAAAAACACTTAGAAAAATTTCTAAGTTTTTATAACCTAAAGCTTGAAAATTCCAAATCTCTTAAATGATTGATTTCTTGAAAAAAGTTGTATTATAAGATGTTGTTTTATTTTGCAAGATCTACAACTTTCATGTTGGAAGTTTTTTGAGTTGTGTAGGTGAAATTTTGAGTTCCCACAATGCCCTCAAAAACCCTAATTCCCGACTTTTTGCTCCTTGATGAATCTCTTTGAATTTCCTTGGTCAAATGACTTTAATAACCATATATTGATGATATTGATCTTTAAAAGTCATGGTTTGACCAAAAATCTTAAAAGTCAAAGGTGATCCCATACAGTTCACTTTTTCCTGATAAAGTGAGATTTTGGACTTTTGTGTGGAATCAAGATCTTCTCCTCAAATGAGTGATGTAAATGGATTATATTGAGGTAGTAGAAGTCCTTGAACCATGTCTTGAGTTTTGGATCCATGTCCTGATTAAAAGTCAACTTTCTTGGTGAATTAGGTCAAAAAACCCTAATTGTCGACCAGATGAGATTGATGACTGTGGATCTTGGATTGGATTGTAATGCCCAATGGATATTGTCATATGAGCTATTTGAAGATGATTGATGCCTTTGAGTGATCCCCTGGAGTTTTCTAGGGTTTCCCAAATGTGATCCTTGATTTTAGTCCTTGATGGGGCTCAAAACCCTAGACTGGGTATCAGATGAACAAGTGACTGCTCTGAGTATCTATATTGTCTTTGATGAAAAGTTTAAAAAATATGACATCTCAGGGGGTCAAAAATTAGGGTATGACACTATGGAAGATGTTTCACATGATACGGATGTAAATTGGCAATATGTTCCTCCTCAAGGAGAGGAAATCCCTTGGGGATACACAGCCCCGCCTCAGCCGGATCAAACCAATATCATTTCCATGTTAGAAAACATGCAGCTTTGCCAACAAGAAAACTTTGAAGCACAACAGCTTCAATTTCAGAATATGCAACAACTTCAAGAGGATCGTTACAATGCTCAACAACTCCAATATGAAAATCTCCATCGCTTGGCTCAAGAACACAAAAATGATTTTGAGACCTTTGCTTCCAATATGATTGCAAGACAAAATCAGTTTGAAGAAACAGCAAACACTCGGCACGCCAGTTTGAGCCAACGATTCAACATTCTCAATACATCCGTCTATGAACTGATGGAACAAGTTGAAGAGGATCGTCCTCAAGGGTTCCAAAGAGGAAGAGGAAGACGAGGCAGGCGTTAGCAACCTTTGCATCCATTCATTTCATATAATTAGCTATCCCATCACATTGCATCTCATTTCATATCTCTTATGTTTTTTTTTCTTGATTGTCTACCTTAAGTACTTGACATTAAGCTTTGTTTTGTAATCTTAATTATGCCTGGATATTGTATTGTGCCTTTCTATATTATATTTGATCTGCACTATTATGATATTGTCTCTCTATATTATATTTTCCGTCTGCTTCTCTCTTTCTGTTTTCTGTCTTTTTGATGTTGTCAAAGGGGGAGATAAATCGAGAGTACGGGGGAGCTTAGTACGGGGGAGCTAACACATACAGGATATGAGCTGTGAATACGGGGGATCGTTCGTCATTCAAGCAAATGTTTGCCATCATCAAAAAGGGGGAGTTTGTAAGAACAAGCATACTCTCACAAATGAGTTTTTGATTCATGGCAAACATCACAAGCAAACAAATACAAGAGCACAAGTGAATGACTCAAAGAAAATGAAGTTTTGACCATCTTTGCATCTGACAGGTCGACCTAGTTCACAATCAGGTCGACCCAAACTGAAGCAAAAATTGCATACTTTTGTTAGGTCGACCCAGAGCTTCAGCAGGTCGACTCAAAGTGAAGCAAAAACAACATGTCTCTGTTAGGTCGACTTATCCTCCATCCTAGGTCGACCTAAATTGAAGAAAAGTCTCAAGAATGCAATTTAACTGACTTTAGGTCGACCTAACCTACCAACAGGTCGACTCAACTGGAAGTAATTACAACTTGGCCAAATCCAACTCTGTTAGGTCGACTTAACCAATAAAGTAGGTCGACCTATCTGCTCAAAACCTGCCAAACTTAGTGTGTTTTGCTGATACACAGATCCTGCTCCTTTATATATTCCTTTATGTCATTTATTGCATTTCAACACCAACAACTGAAAGATACACAAAGGCTTCTCATCTTCGATCATCGACACATCTCCAACACAACTACACACAATCATTTTTGCGTTGAGGGTTTGCGTTCAAGATCGATAATGTCCATGGAATGGAATTGAAGATTCCTAGTGGGTGAAGATTTGTGGGGTTTTTGGTGAATAAAATCTGAGGATTTTGTCCTCCAAGATTGGTGAATTTTGGGGGTTTTTATCAAGAGGCTTTATCAAAGATTCAGCTGAGTGTGAAGATTGAAGAACAAGGGTTCAAGGAATTCAATACACTGCTGCAAGGGAATCAAAGTGAAGCTCTTGGAAGACCTTGATCTGGCTCAAGATTAAGGGGGAAAAAGATTCAAAGGATCAACACAATTGTGCAAATTGATCAATGATTCAAGTGTTAAAATTGTGTATTAAGAACCTTCGTAAACATCACAATTCACCACATATTGAATCACAATCAATTTGGATATTATCACCAAGTGTTTGTGCTTTTGCTTCATCCATTATCAAAGCATTGCAAACAAAGTTTATCAAATCAGAAGTTAATCGTTTTTCATTAGAGCAACGAATTGATTCTATAATCTATCCTTTCATTGTTAATCCCAATTATCTTGTGGTTTTATCACATATACAACCTTTTCAATAGCGGTCCAGAATAGACGCGAGTCGATCCTGAACCGCTTTCGCTTAAGTTTGAAATAATTCCGAAAAACTCTGAGAGATCTATTCACCCCCTCTAGATCCTTAAGCCTAGCGTCTAACAGTTTTGATGTGTGTTCGCCGTGAATGGAGGGAGCGTGAGGTTATGTGAGTGAAGAGTGAGGGAAATTTTCTGCCAACTCTGTGTTTGAGCTTGTTGTGTGTTTTGGTTTTGGATTGAATTGCAGGTTACAGTTTGAAGGGATAAAGGTGAGGTGGTGAAGGTTATGTGAAATTCTTGAGAGTGTGAATGAAGTATGTATCTTGAAGGTTTAAGTTTCTGCAGACATTTTGAGAGTAATTCATGGAGGATTTGTGGTGGATTTTTGGCGGTGGTAAATCGATGATGGCTTGGGATGGAACAAGAAGAATGAGAGAAAGTCAGAATGAGAGGGAGACGGCGATTGAGGAATATGAGAGGGAGGAGAGGAAAAATTAGGTTAAAATGAGAAGTTGTAATTAAATTTTTAATGTTTTTTTAATTAAAAAATATTATAAAAAATTAATTAATAAGAGGGAAAATCTGGCGGGTCTAAAAATATCTGCAGTTGTCTAACCGTGGCAATTGAAGTAAAGGTCACAATTTTACACTCCGGATTTAATATTTTATAACATAATTTTATGCTTTAAAAATCATGGCCAAATCATATATATGGCCACAGTATCTGAGCTGTGGAAAATTTTAGCGTGGCCGTAGGCCAAAATTGTAGTAGTGCCCTCTTTCTCTTGCTGAACTATGTCTTTTATAGGTAAACTGAAAGGAGTTTTAGGAGGGAAAATCAAGAGTTTTTGAACATATTTGTTGCACTGAATTGTTTCTTTTTTGATGTAGAATTGGTATGACCATTTAGGTGCAAAATTTGGATTATTATGGCAGCAAGTTTGTTTTGTAGTTTTTGACAACATAATGGCCAATATATTGTCATATGGTGCAGGTTTGGCAGCAAGGACGAAGACCACTTTTGTGTAAGGCAAGGCTTGGGATAGTAAAGAAGACACGGACATGATCTTGTTATTTTTTTACCGATGTAACTTTATCTATGATAAAACAACATCTTTTTATTATTATTTTTTTTGGTTTCTTTTGTATGTAATGGGCTTCCCACAAAAATGTGTCTAAACTAAAAAAAAATCAAAAACTCTCTTTTTTGTTATATATTTTTTTTGACTAAATAAAAACTAAGATAAACTTGAAACAAAAATAATACTAATCCTAAATAAAAATAAAATAAAAAAATAAAAGCACACATTTTTGACATTTTTTTTAAAGTGATAATAATAAAAACAAAAATCTATGGAGTCTAAAATAAAACTCCGAAACGATGTTAACTCAAGTAAAAATATGCAAAGATGCGATATGAATGATGAACGCACACGAAGTATGAATGTGACATGCTCAATACGAACTAAATGCGTAGGGAAAAAATTGGGGTACAACAATTTGTCAATTTTTTCATTGTCCCTTTCTACTGATACTGATGGTGTCAAAAGAAGGGACAAAGTGAACTTGGATGTAGTTTTTGTATTTGGAATGTTGTCCCTTCATGGCATCTTGCTATAGTAAGGAAATGTGGTCATCTTCTGATTCAAATTTCATTATGTTTTTCTGTCTCCAACTTATTAATTTTGGGTAGAACAACATAAATAATTCTTTCAAGCATTATGATCTAAAAACTTATTGTGAAGCATTATGATCAATATACTTATTGTCAATAAAATTAAGAAATCAACGTAATCCAATAGTTTTACTAAAAGTAAGACACATTCATTTTTCTTCCGCCTGTGACTTTTATATTTTCTTCCCATTTTTTTATGAGTATAATTCTTTTTTTTTTTGAATTGAGTGGTTAGGTGAGAATAGGTAGAATACAAGTTTAATGTATTATTTGTATCATTTGGTGGGAGACCGTGGAATATGCTATATAGTTAAATGAAATTAAGTAGTAAATGTTTTGATGGATGTTAGTCAAATTAAGCGAGGGTGGGTGTAAATAGAGTTGACAAAACGAGCTACCCGATTCGGGCAGGCGCGTGACGATGTCAAATTTTTTGTAGACTGGGTTAAAAAGTCTGGAATATAAAACAGGCTATAATTTAGTTGTTTAAATCCGATTCTTTACGGGTTATGGTTATTGAAGCCGACCCGAATTATATTTAATATGTTTAAACAATGAATTTTTATTATAAAATTTTTAAAAAAATGTTACTATATATTATTATTATGTGTGTTTTGCCTGTTGTTTGGTTGATGTGTTAGGGAAAAGGTCAAATTAGCAAAGTTATAATTTTATTTTTGTAATCGCTAATTTGGAGAGTCTATATTTCAATTTCACATAAAAAACTTTTTCAATTTTTTTACTTAATACTGATAAACCCGGTCCAACCCACGCCAGAACCTGTGCGAACGCACGGGTTTCCCACTAGTTGAAGAATAAATTAAATGAAAAGTTGTATGTGTGAATAAACATCTAAGTCACAATATTGATTTCAACCCACAAGCATATCTCCATATTCTTCTTATGTTGAAATCAAAACAACAACCCATAAGTAGATCACCATCTTCTTGTTCCCTTGAAATCGAAACACAACCCATAAACAGATCTACATGAAAGAAGGAAGAAGCAAAAACGAGATGGAGAAACGAAAAACAAATAAGTGGGAAATCAGTTGAAAGGAAAAATAAATTGCTTAACTTACAGTACACCGAAAAAATAGAAGAAGAAATATTGCCCAACAAGTCCTTACTCTTATGCTCAGCCAACCACCTATATTGAATCACCAAAGCATCAAGTGCAAGCTTTTTGTAAGCCATTTCAATAACTTTCTCCTTAATTGTATAATGCACTGTAACCGTGTTGCGATGAGATACTAACACATATACAATGAATATAAAATGTAATGACCAAATGAAGTATAAATTGCAAACCTTAGTGGAAATTTGGAACCATGTTAACCCATCAACTGCCATGTAACCAAAGCATCAATCGAGCCAGCCAAATTTTCGACTTAACTTTCCAGGCTTCATTGACAAAACCAGCGGTACAACGACCATTAATAACTGGTCTTTGAATAGTGTAAGTGAAAGAATTTTTAACCTACATATTACAAAAACCTTCACTACTTGTAAAAGAAGGAAGGCTCATAGGAGTGAAAACATAACACTGTGTCAACTAAAATCAGAATGATTTAATAACTCGTAAACTCTTTCAAGATCTAAGAATAGATTTAAGATTTATCCAACTATGGATAAAAAGATAAGGAGTGAAAGACGGATTGAAATGAAAGATTAGTTTATATAATACCATAAGACAAAGATTTGTGTGGCTATGGGTTTCTGCAGTTTTGTGTTTGATTCGTCCTCCATTTCACTGCGAGTTTCGACCGCGCTAGGGTTTGACAATCAAAGAGATAGGAGAAGAGATAAAATGGAAGAGAGAGAAGAAAAAGATTGTTGTTATCTTTAGAGTAAAGAAGAAAGGATCTTTAGAGTAAAGAAGAAAGGATCTTTAGAGTAAGCGAATTGCACAAGTGTTAATGCTAGAGTGAATTGTTTACCGTGTAATAGTGAGGACTTTTATTGAGCAATGAAGTTGTATTAGGGTTGGAGGAAGGAAAGATAGATAAGAAGAGGGAGACACACTATGGAGATGAAGAGAGAGAAGGTAGGGTATTGAATTTTAAAATTTGTTTTACCCGGTAAAAGGAGTGTTCTTTTTATTTGAGTGGTTTTTTGAATTTTCCTTACACCTTTGTGCCACTTGGATGCATTGAGTAATATGATTGGTCAAGAAAATTACATTTAGTCAATTATATTTACGGGCATAATAGAGTGTAAATAAAATTGTTAAGAAAGGATAATTTAAAGAATTTGATAGTATCTTTTGCTTATGTAGATAGTTGAAGTTGATACAAACATTTATTATTTTGGTGATTTGAATTTTTTTTTTCAAGTTGTAATTTTTATGAGTAAGTGAGATGTAATTTTAATCTGATGTCAGTACACAAGTACCAAGAGCATCTTCAATGGTAGTATTTTCTTTTGAGTTCTCCAGCTGAACATCAATATCATAATTAAATATTAAAACAATTTACCATGTACAACTAGTAAAAAATGGTGGTACCCAATCAAATTAATTTATGAGATAAAGTTGTGGGATCCACTAAAATTACATTAATTAATAAAATAAAAATTAAATAAATTATTTTGAGATGATATGACTAGTGGGATCCGAACTCAAAAATAGGAAATGTATAATTGAATTTGACTTCAAAAGGGAATTTTTTTTTGGCAAAGCCACCATTTTTAAAATTTAAAAAAAAACCAGCAGCATCAGCATAAACACTCAAGCTCCTATTTACCATTTTCCATCTTCCATCAAAAGAACGATGTGCGTATTAACATGACCGCATCCTTTATCCACTTCAACTCTCCTCTCCTTCCGTCGCTCCGTCGCTACGCACTCCCATCACACATCTCTTAGGGCAAAGGTAAAATCACGTTTTAAAAACCACATGTTTCAATCTAGGGTTTGCAATTTCCATTGAAATTAGTTCAAAAAACTAACTATAAATGTTATTTTCAGTGAGTGTTGGTGAATATGAGCATTGTTCCTAAAGAGACAATCGAAGTTATTGCACAGAGTATTGGGATTACCAATTTATCTCCTGATGTTGCTCTTTCTCTTGCTCCCGATGTTGAATACCGTATGCGCCAGATCATGCAGGTTGGTTTTCTCCTCATTTTTTTTCATACCGAAGTATTAGGGTTTAGGAGAATAGTTAGTTAATTAGTTAGGATTGTTGATAGTTAGTTAGATAATAAGGAGTTTGTTGTAATTGTGAACCCGATTGTAATCGATATGAATCCCATTTAGTTGAGTGTCGCGGCCGACCCCAAAAACACTAGGGGATAGTAGAATGATCTAGAGTAGTCAATAGCGGGAAGAAAAGCGGCCGCTATAGGTAAGTAGAGGGATAGCGGAGCAGGGCAGTTTCCGTCCCTGAGCGGTTTCTGGGCCGCTGTTCTTTTACCCTCTAGAAAACCGAAGTTACCTTACCCTGTAAATTTACAATGTTTTAAGGGTAATTTTGGGTTTTTCTATCAAATTTGAGTTGAGACTCAACTTTAAATTTCCTTCATAGTCGTTTATGCACTTCAAGAATCGTGTGCACTTTGATTTATGAATATTTTATGAGTTTTGAGTGATTTGTTTAATTTTACATTAAATATATGTTTATAATTATTATATGTACTTTGTTAAAAATGATCAAATAGAGGTCATCCCGCGATCCCCCACTTTTCGGGTCGGCCGCTCCGTGCCGCTATTTGGGAATGACTACTCTGGAATGGCTGCTACTTTGAAATGTCTATTCAGTTCATGTAATCTATACTATATAATTAAAAACTCAACATTTAACTATGGTTGACCATTGCGAGTTGAAGAATGACAACAAGAGTGACACAGTGAGAGAGAAGAAGCTCAAAAGGCAAGTTTTGAGCAAGAGTGACAGAGTTTAAGGACTTTTTTTTGAAGAATGACAGCAAGAGTGACACGGAGTTGAAGGACTTTTTTTGAAATTTTGAATCCATTCTGTGTGTTGTTATAGTGGTAACAACATTTTCTCCAAATGCTAGTATAGTGGATGCTGCACTAAATTGCTCTGCTATACTTCTAGACAACACTTCTTTTGTATCAGATTTCTCATATTTTAGGGCACCCAATGCTCAAGACTCCCTCCAGGTGGGGGTCAGGGGAGGATCCCCAAATGGAGATTCTGTTTTCAGGATTTGAAGTCGTGACCTTTAGGTTGCATGACGAAAAAAACCTAAACATTGAGCCAGAAAAATAAAAAAGTTTTGATTGTGTGATTAAAGGTTTGTTTGATTTTTGTCATCTTCATTCGACCTTGGAAACTTTCATGCAGGAAGCAATCAAATGCATGCTGCACTCTAGGAGAACCACTTTGACGGCAGATGATGTTGATACTGCACTCAACTTGAAGAATGTTGAAGTAAGCAATGGGGATAATTTTTCTTTTAAGTGGGTGATATGTTTCACATCATGTAGCATCATTAGTCATCCTATTCTATGTTTTTAAAAAAAATAAAATTATAAATCTTATCAAATTGTCTCGATTTTCTGCTATTTTCAGAGTTATGCATATTACAACTACTGTCTGGAAGCTTCAGCAACGTCTGTTGATTGCGAAAATGTTTAATTTTTGTCTCTAATCTCAGTATCATTTTTGTTTGTTTTTTCTTTTGTCAGCCAATATACGGATTTGCATCTGGTGGTCCTTTACGGTTCAAACGAGCTGTCGGACACAGAGATTTATTTTATATTGATGACAAGGATGTAGATTTAAAAGATGTAAGCGAGTAATCAATCATTGTTACTTCAATTGGATTTAAACCTGAAGTCTTAAACTATAGTCTGTGCTAATTATAGGTCATTGAAGCTTCTTTACCAAAAGCACCTCTTGATACTGCACTTACGTGTCACTGGCTTGCCATTGAAGGAGTGCAACCTGCTATTCCAGAAAATGCTCCTGTAGATGGTAGGCATCTAACCATAAGTGCTAGCAGTAGTTTTTTTTTGTTGCTCACAAATGAGTGTTTGATGCTACATTTCTGTGAACTAGATTTTAAGTCAGAATAAAATTTAGTTCTAGACAATTAGTAATGGTTGATGTATATTTTTCTGATGTTAGTATTTTTACCGTGTCTTATGTATTCTCTGCCCATTCCTGATTTTTTTTCTCGATTTAGTGATTAGATTGTGAGTTGTTAGTATTTAAGTTGTTTTCCCTATTTTTAGAAGTAATTATAGCATTTGTCATCTTTACATGTCTACACTTTTCGAAAAATGAAGTTATCAATAAATTGTACACAAATGGATGTCTGTAGCTATATACACTTGTGGAGATGCACATGATGCAGACAGAGAGGAATCATTTTGCATTTTAATGCTATTATGCTACCTGATCTAATATTTGATTCTCTGTAAATCTTTCACCTTATAACTTGTGCTCTCCTGCCTTATTTAAGAATATCTGTTTTTCCATTATTTTATTTGCAGTAATTTCAGCACCTTCCGATGTCAAAAAACATGAACAAAAGGATGACAACCTTCCAGTTGACATTAAATTACCTGTTAAGCATGTCTTATCTAGAGAGCTTCAGGTATCAAAATTATTACTCCGCTGCAAGCTATCTTGTCTAACATCCTTTAGTTCATTTATGTTAGCTTAATATTTTTTGCAGCTCTATTTTGATAAAGTGACTGAGCTAGCTTTAAACGAGCCTAATTCTGCTCTCTTTAAAGAAGCATTAGTAAGTTTGGCTACTGATTCAGGACTTCATCCATTGGTTCCCTATTTTACATGCTTTGTAGCTGATGAGGTGACCATATGCCTTTTTCTCTTGTTGGTGGATACGAATGAAAGTGTTACTTTAGGCTAGCTCATTACAATTGTGTGCTTCTCAATTTTTTCAGGTTTCTCATGGTTTAAGTAATTTTCCACGTCTATTTGCCTTGATGCGGGTTGTTAATAGCCTTTTGCAAAACCCTCATATCCATATTGAACCTTATGTAAGTTCTCCTGTTATTGATTTAAATTATTTGTATATTATTTTCTGACATAACATAACATAGTTTTTTCTTAAGCAGGGCCGTATTATTAATATTTAAATTATTATTATCACCATATTCTATTTGGAATGATATTTTTATTGAATCACATATAAGCATGCTTTATGCTTAAGTATTGAGGTTGGTTTTCCATTTTGTGCTCCATCATCAAGATGGCTATAACAACATTTGATTAAAAAAAATTCAGAAGTAAATTAAAATGAAAAAAAAATGGTTAATGTAGTTTCTAAAAGCCTGGTCTGTAGGCCAGCCCATCAGCTGGCAAAGGCCAGCCCATCAGCTGGCAAAGGCCAGGCACGAGTTCCATTTTCTGGCCCAAAATAATGGGCTGTTTTACTATGCACAAGTGGTTCACATAAATGAGTTTATGAGAAATAATCTCTTATTTCTCTATCTTTCCTTTTTTGCCTGCTTCAGTTACACCAGTTGATGCCATCAATTGTGACCTGCCTTGTTTCTAGAAGGTTGGGAAGTAGATTGACAGACAACCATTGGGAACTTAGAGACTTCACTGCTAACCTGGTTGCATCGATATGCAAAAGGTAAATATCCTCATTCTATTTGTTATGTGTTGTGTATCAAGGGGAATGGAAGGTATTTTTATCTGATATTTTGATTGGTATCGCATTAACTTGTTGTAATTCATTATACATTTTCTCCTTGATTTTATTGCTGAAAACCCAATGCTTATGTCGTGCAGGTTTGGACATGTTTATAGTAGTTTACAGTCCAGGTTAACAAAAACGTTGCTGAATGCATTCTTGGATCCGAAGAAGGCAATAACACAACATTATGGTGCTATTCAGGGGTTAGGAGCACTGGGACCTAATGTGGTATGATGCCTATTCATGCTCTTGGCTATTATGGAATTCGTGAAACACCAAAAGCAAGATAAAATGATAAATATTTTGAAAGAAAATATTTCAATAAACCAGTTCATATTTTATTTATTCTATCTTTGAGCCTTTGACGTGACTTTATTGCATATCTTTACTTTGGAGGTAGGTTCGCCTTCTTTTGCTGCCAAATCTTGAAACATATATACGACTTCTTGAACCAGAGATGCTTCTTGAGACACAGAAAAATGAAATGAAAAGGCATGAAGCTTGGCGTGTTTATGGAGCCTTGCTGGTAAGATATATTGTGTCTTGTGAGATACTTGTTACAACCGAGTAACATCAGTATATCAGTCTCAGTATAATATAGTGGTCTGATGATTGCATGTATGTTTTCTCCAGCGTGCTGCTGGTCAATGTATATATGTTCCCCTAAAGATGTTCCCAGCTTTTCCTTCTCCTGCCCCTCATACTGTCTGGAAAACCAATGCAAGTGTTCTTACTTCTCCACCTAGTGAGTATTTTCCTAACTTATTGTTGGACCATGACTTGTAAATCCCATTGAATTGCAAAATTCATACAGTGAAGATGTTTTGGTACATGAAATATAAATGATATATGATGATAAATGTCGTAATTTTAAGCTAGTGATTATCATAAATAGTTACCTTAGAGAGCCTGTACTAATTGATTTAATTCAAAAATTGAAAGATCTCATCTCAACAATGTTTCTCTTGATTATATATTTGTACAATTCTTTGAAAATAATACGCGGAATAAACAGATTCAGTTTTTGAAGGTTTCACAAGTGATTTCAATGATTAGTTTGTGTACTGACTCATTTTTCATGATTGATCATCAAGTTAAACGCAAGGCAAGCCCTATGGAATTGGAACAACAGCCCCCTTTGAAGAAAACAGCTACTGATGGAGAGGCTAGTGTGGTTCTGGAAAATTCTTCACCATCTCATAAGCCAGAGGAGACAGGAACTCAACCTTCCTCGGCTGATTCAAAAATTGGTTCATCGTCATCTTCTGGACAGATGAAAAATCAGATCACTACAGATGAAGTTAAAAGTAGCATAGGCGATACTAAGGGCTTAAACATCTCTGCAGCCCTAGCCCAGGTTTGGAAGGAAGAGCTGAATTCAGGACGAATACTAACGTCACTGGTTGAGCTGTTTGGTGAAAACATCCTTTCATTCATTCAGACTCGTGAGATGTATACGTTCTTGTAACTTAGGGCAAACTATAACAAGTTTGTATAAGGATAAACAATGGAAAACCTGTAGGTAATGTTTGATTTCGAGAACAAGCTAATATCACTTGGTATAAAATGTATAATTTACTTTCTGTTAAATGGAATTTTCTTTCGTTAGACACTTTAGATGTTGGGTGGCAGTGCTTGTTGGAAATTGAGTTACTGCAATTTATTGTTTGCGCACTATGTCAAATTCTTCATAACTTCAGTCATACTTGATAAGTAGAATACAATTTCTTTTCTGATAGAGATGTAAAAGCTCAGATTAAGATGGTTTATTTCATGAATACATAACAAAACATTGTAAGAAGTTTACATGGTAACAATAATAACAACAAACAGAATGTTATACAATACTTGCAGAACTAGGCATGATCAAAGTAGCACTAAAGTTAAGCTGAGACTTTATTGAACTCTGTTTCAACTGCTTTCTTAAGGATGCTGTCTTCTTCCAACACCATTTGAATTGGCAAACCCATTCCATCTGCCATTGCAAGCATCATCTGCTTTGTTTCTGTCTTGAATTCTTCCAGATCAACTGCGCCATTCAAATCGTGATCAAATTGTATGAATAAGGATGCATAAACACGGGCTAGCTCATCGGGGTCCGACTCTACGTCAATACCAAAATGTGTTTCGAAAACCCTCAGGCCTTGGAGCTCTTTCAACATCTCGTCATAAGACAGGAGACCATCATTATTTGTGTCGAGGCGAGCAAACCGATTTCCTACGGAGTTATTAAATGCTTCTTCATCTTCAAGGAAGTGGACAATGGTAGCACCATCTAAAATTTCTACACTCATCTTGCTTTCTCTTTTAGTTGATAAAAAATAGAAGGTAATTTGTTTGGAAAAAAATGTAATGTTTTTGCAAATGCTAGTTGGTTGACGATAAGAATTGGAAAATTGCTACTATATATATATATATAGGCATTGGTAAATGGTAATCAGTTTTAAACGCACATATTGTTTAACCACTAACATGGTATAGAAGAAACCATGTGTTGTTTAATATGTGTATTTGTTTATTCATTGGCCAAACCGAGATTCCATTGGATGCTTTTCCAACCGTTGTTTAAATTGTTCCCTGTTAGTAGTAAGTACACATATATACGGTGGAAACTAACCATGTAATGAAGTAAGTGCACATATAAAAACCAGCAAGTGGCGAAGTCAGTCAACGTTGGAAGTCTACTGCCCTTCTAGTGCATGTCAAGTGAACAACTGCCAAACGACTTAAAAGTCTTAAACAAGGATACCCACTGATTAATGTATTATTCAATGAATCACACACTTAATATGTTTTATGGTGGATCTTCTTGGCTTATTCTCTTTTAGTTTTGTACTCCTATCACAACATTTTGCGATTTTTTTCCTTTTCTGCCACATCCTCTAAAATATTTTCTCCAAATGCCACACTGTGAGAAATATTTCCCATAATGCCACACCAAAAAGCCATGTCGCCAAACTGGATGGCGGAATCCCATTTTTCATTTTTTTTCTTTTTTTTATTTACTTAAATGGTTTTCTTTAATATATTTATAATTTATAAATTTAATAACTAATTTTAATTGGTTAAAAATTAGTTTTAATTATTTTTAAATAATAATTTTTATAAATGTTAATATAAATAATAAATAACAAAATATTAATTTAAAAACAAATATTATTAAATATAAATTAAATTAAATAATATTAATACAACTAAATATTTAATGTAGAAAATAAATCGTAACTAGTTAGAAGAAGGGTCTGCAGTATTTGGCCGATTCGGACATTTTTTTTCGCATATGGGTTTCTTGACAGATTGCACATAGTTTTTTTTTTCTTTTCAACAGTATCCATTTCAGTCCTAATACAAGTGTTGTTCGGGCGGCCTTTTTTGTTTCTTCGCATGAACTCGTGTGTAAAAGATTACCGCCTTGATATTGAGTCCATCTATCTTCTTTGGGAACATCGGTGAAACTTTGTTTGTATACTTTGAAGCAGTGGCGGAGTCAGAAATTTTAGAGTCTAGGCAAAAATTTTACAATCTGTTTTTACTAATTTTACACTCTATTTTTATTAATTTTATCCTGGATTTTGTCTAAAAAATTTGCCCTTGATTTTGTCAAAAAATTTCATAACTTTTTTTTATTAATTTTGCCCTTAATTTTGTCTTTGGTGTTGTCTAAAAATTGACTATTAGGTGGAGAATATACAACCAAATGAGGGGTTGAGCCTGAGCGCGTGCCCAAACTCGCTGAGTTGTAGATCCGTCCATGGTTTGAAAACATTTCAAACTCTATATACAGGATGGAAAAATATTTATTTTTAAATTAGTATTTTATTATTTATTATTTATATTAAATTTTATAAAAAAATATTTTATTTTTTTATTATTTAAAAATAATTAAAACTAATTTTTAATCAATTAAAATTTATTATTAAATTTATAAATTACAAATATATTAAAGAAAATCATTTAAATAAAAAAAAATAGCATCTCGCCATCTTGTTTGGCGACATGGCTTTTAATGTGGCAGTATTGGAAATTTTTCTCACACTGTGGCAGTTTGGGAATATATTTTGGGGGGTGTGGCAGAGATGGAAAAAAATCACATTTTGCCCCAAAAAGTGTAAGAAAAAATGGGTACTTGGATATCAAAAATAGATGTCAAATACAATGCCAAGTATATTTTATGTGTAATTTTGGATTGTGTAAAAAATATAACAGTTAAAAATCGAATAGAGATAGAGAGAAATTGTACCAGTATATCTATTTTTTGCTCAAGGACATTTAGTTTCAAAAAGACAACTTCAAACTCCTGTCTCTAATAACGTTCGATGACAAGAGCCATCTCTATGAACACATCATCATTATCAACACTTAGATGACGATTATTGATGCGATGGATTCACTCAAGTGTAAATTTCTTGTCCGAACTTTGAAATAGGCGACCCTACGATGGTATATGAATCTCCTTAGATTTTCAGTGTCAAGTTATAAGGACCTCGCGAGGAAGATGATTTATTATTTTTCCACCAACAAGCATCAAAAGATCTTTATAACAAGCCTATTGAATGTACAATAAGGCCATTTTCAATCCTTGACGAGGTTAAACAAGGAGACTATAAAATATGCAATCCAAACCAAGAATATTCGTTAGAGCCTTCCAAAACGAACTTAAGGTCAAACACTTCAATGAGTCCATCGCCTAGAAGCCGACGACTTAAATGGAGGTAATTATGGCAAGTGTGAAATGTTACGTTAAGGAAGAAGATAATAATGCTGAAATGGGATCCAAATGAGCGAAGGAGCGGGAAGCATAAGACTTCTATCCATCAGAAAAATTGAATCATAATTCCAGTTTGAGAGACGGGTGCATTGAAGCCATCCTGAAGGCTCTTAGAAAATTATACACCATAAAACACGCGAAGAGAAAAAAATCCTACAAAAGGTATATCACACCTGGGTCATTCTCGAGCCCCCAAACCCAAATGGGAACATAATGAATGGTGAAACCAACAAGTGATGTGATTACCACAAGATTGGAGGACACCATACAGATGATTGTCATTGCTTAAAGAGGAAAATAGAGCGGCTAATCTAAGAGGGCCATGGCGGAGATATGTATGAGGAAGCTCGCTGAGCTAAGAAATGAAACCACCAGAATCAGGGAAAGATCACCCGATAACTCATTAACCAATAAGAGATGAAAACTAGGAGGAAAGAAGTGATGCCAGCCAAGCACACCACACTTTAAACATGATTACCATAGGTTTTTTAGGGGGTTAAGAATCAATCTCATCTCATAAGAAATATTCCTTCTAGGTAATGTAAATTGTCGATGCACCTCTGAGAGTTAGACCAACTTCCTTGCCTGAGATTAGCTTCTCTTAAATGGATGCTGAAGAAGTCTTATTGTTGGAGTAAGCCCTAATAGCCAATCAACATTGGCTGTATATGCTTTTTGTATCATGACCTTGATATATATATATATATATATATATATATATATATATATATATATATATATATATATATATATATATATATATATATATATATATATATATATATATATGGCATTGTATCTTATTATGTTATTTGTATATGACATTATAAAGTCCATAGAATAATTAATCTATTAATGACTTATTAAGTGTGACTTAATTGTGAGACCACGTTATTCTTAAAGTATCCATAGTCAAGCTTTACTGTCAAATAGGACAACAGTAATGATGACTATATCTCACGGGTCATGGATATGAGATATCAAGTTTCACATATGTATAAATATTAAGAGTAATATTTATACTGGATTGACCCACCATGAGAATACTACATAGTTTGTTATGTAAGTGCCATAAGTTATTCTCATAGTGATAGTGGTGTATACCACCCTTCGACCTGAAACCACTGTAGACCCTAGATGTGGAGTCAAGTACTTTATTGTCAATCAAATGTTGTCTGTAACAGGGTGACCATAAAGATGTTTGATGGGTACTTTATAAATCATGTTGAGGGACATGAGTGACCTAGATGAGATTTGCTCCTCCTGCATATGCGGGAGATATGGGCCCCTTGATAGAGTATGACTGAAAAATGCATGGTCGTGCTCAAATAAGTCGATATTAGATATTGGACTTATTTGTTGTTATCAAGTATACTCGGGGACCAAGGAATAAAATATTGGACTATACAAGGGTGACACACTTTATGCTTCGTGTTAAATATAAATATAAGGGCAAAAGGGTAATTGTACACATGATCATTATCACAGAAAGGTTATGTCAAATCACACAACATTCTCGTCAGTTGGATAGCAATGATTTGTTGCTAGATACCACTCACTGTTTATAATATTAAATATGTGATTTAATATTAATGCTAATGTTACGAGAACCTACATGGTCACATGCATAAGGGGCTTATAGTGGAATTGATAAATAAATTTAATATGATTTAATTTAATTATGTGTTAATAATATTTAAATTATTTAATATATTCAACACATATAATTTATTTGATTAAGTATGATTTAATTAAATGAAAATTGACAGTTGATTAAATTAAATATAATTTAATTTAATCAATATTTTATTTAATTAAACGAATTGAATTAAGTTTAATTAAATAATATTGAGTTTATTTTGAAAAATCCAAAATAAGAGCGTTAGAGTTTTAGAAGCTTACTGTAAATAGAGGAGCTATTTTCCCTAACAAAATTTAATTGTCAATTTTCTCAGAGCAAGAATGGCTAGTACCGCCTTCCAGTTTGCACCCGCGTGGACTACCTAGAGAAAGATAAAGCACGCTTCAAGAGGTAATTCTTGAATCTTTATTCGTGTTTGATTTGTGATTAATGGTTTAATCAAGATTTGTTTTTCGGGATTATTCCACTAAGAAGATAAAAAAGTATAAAAAAAACCTTTCTTAAATCCCAACACTTATCCCAGAATATGATCCCATGGTCATCGACTTACAAATGTTCAACTAGAACGTCAAAAGTGTTTATACATTATGAATGTTATGGTGATGAGATATAAATCTAAAAAGACACTCAGAAGCATGATAAAAAAAAGGATGGATACGAGACAAATGACCCTGCGATCTCAATGCAAAACATTGTTGCTTGATTTTGAGGATGGAAAGAAAATCATGGTGCGATGTTTCCCATCATGGGGGCGATGCGTGCTAATTAGAAGTATTGGAAATTCTGTGTAAATCGCCTTGGAATTAGATGAAATCGTGGGGGTAGTAAAATTCTAGAGACAATGATTGAGGCTTCTACACTATTGAAACTTATATTTCATCTTTGATTCATGTATAATATTTTAAACTCTTTAGCTATGATTAATTCAATTATAAGTTCCTAATTTCTCTTTTATTAGGTCTTTAGATGAATTTATTTTGAGCACTAAAATATGAATTGCCAATCTAGTATATTATTTAATTAAATTTGTGCTTAATGCTTTTATATATTGACGAATATGTAAATTGATTTCAAGTGTCAATTGAATACTAACCATAGCTATTGAAACTCAATCAAATTTAATTGTACAACAGATAATAACTCTAAACATAGTATATTATTTGATTGTGATATTATGAATAACATTCTTGAAAATCTTCTTTAGTCAAAAACTCATCTAAGAGGTATGTTTTGATTAAAGGAATCCATAACAAAACAGTGTAGGAAGTTTCAAAGGTAATAAGAACAACAAACAAAATGTTATAGAGTAATACAAAACTTGCAGAATTTGTTAAATCTTAGGTATGATCTCATAGCAGCACTTAAGCTGAGACTTTATTGTACTCTCTTTCAACAGCTTTCTTAAGGATGTTGTCTTCTTCCTGTTGGCGCAACATCGGGGGAGTCGAGTTCGGGAGCATTGATAATCACGGGACATTCCTTCGAGCAATACACCTTTGTGGGAGAGACACCACTTCTCCACCTAAAACCTTAAGGTAATAGGTGAGTGGGTTCTCCCACTTATATATGCTCAAGTCACCACATGCATTTCCAATGTGGGACTATTATCCACACTCACACTTGCATTATTCTCAACACTCCCCCTCAAGTGTGAGTCTACAATGCTCCCGACTCGACCCTCCCCCGATGTTGCGCTAACAAATGGTATCATGAGCCTTTGGTTCGAGAAAGGGACCGGCTAAAACTTGTAGTTGAAAGTCAACGGATACATGTAGTTGAAGAGAGTCAACAGATACATGTAGTTGAAGTCAACGGATACAAGTGTATGTATATAGGTGAGTGGGTTCTCCCACTTATATATGCTCAAGTCACCACATGCATTTCCAATGTGGGACTATTATCCACACTCACACTTGCATTATTCTCAACACTCCCCCTCAAGTGTGAGTCTACAATGCTCCCCCTCCATGTGGAAACTCCACTTCTACATACACTTGTATCCGTTGACTTCAACTACATGTATCTGTTGACTCTCTTCAACTACATGTATCCGTTGACTTTCAACTACAAGTTTTAGCCGGTCCCTTTCTCGAACCAAAGGCTCATGATACCATTTGTTAGCGCAACATCGGGGGAGGGTCGAGTCGGGAGCATTGTTAATTTCCGGGACATTCCTTTGAGCAACACACTTTGTGGGAGAGACACCACTTCTCCACCTAAAACCTTAAGGTAATAGGTGAGTGGGTTCTCCCACTTATATATGCTCAAGTCACCACATGCATTTCCAATGTGGGACTATTATCCACACTCACACTTGCATTATTCTCAACACTTCCAACACCATTTGAATTGGCATGAAACCCATTCCATCCGCCATCGCAAGCATCATCTGCTTTGTTTCTGTCTTGAATTCTTCCAGATTAACCGTGCCATTTAAATTGTGATCGAATTGTATGAACAAGGACGCATAAACACGGGCTAGCTCATCTGGATCCGGCTCCACGTCAATCCCAAAATGTGTTTCGAAAACCCTCAGACCTTGGAGCTCCTTCAACATCTCGTCATAAGACAGAAGACCATCATTATTTGTGTCAAGACGAGCAAATCGGTTAAGTACAGAGTTGTTAAATGCTTCTTCATCTTCAAGAAAGTGGACAATGGTAGCACCATCTAAAATTTCTACACTCATCTTTCTGTTTTGCTTGATGTAAAATGGCAGGTAGTTTAGTTTGTGTTTACAAAGAAAGTAATATTTTTGCAAATGCTAGTTGGTTGATGAGAAGAGTTGGAAACTCCTACTATATATATAAAGCCATTGTTAAATGGTATTGAGTTTTAAAAGCATATATTCTTTAACCACTAACATGGTATATAGAAACTACGTGTTGTTTTGAGTCTTGTTTATTCTTCAGTCAAAAAGACCCGTTTGGATGCTTCCTTTAACCTATGGTTCATGATTGTTTGAATTGTTTCCTAAATGGTAAATAGTAAATACTATCACATTAAGAGACAAATAATTTTTTATAATATTTATCTTTATCAATTATTGTGATGTGTTGATGGTAAATGCTAGTTAATATTATTCGACAAGGTGTCAGGTTAAGTCTTAAACAAGGATACCCACTGATTATATTATTTTTTCAATGAATCAAATATTTTTAATATGCTTTACGGTGGATCTTCTTGGTTCATTCCCTCTTTTGTTAAGTACTGGTATACTATTATCACACTTTGCCCTCCAAAAAGTGTAGAATTATGATTAAATATTGAGTATGGCTGACATGTGCTCTAAGACATAATTTACTTAAGGTATATGTTAAGAAACTTACAAATAAAAAAATTGTATTAAAAAAATAAATACATAAATAAATTTTAAATATTTAATAAAAACATTGTACAATTTCCAAGAAAAATATTTTTACATTTAATTCTTAATATGTGCTCTCAGGACACACATTACCATTACCATTACCATGAAATATTTTAAAGAAAAAAAATTGGACATAACAAGTTGAGAGCTAAATATAATGTCAAGTGTATTTTTTGTTTGTTTGTAAAATATAGAAAATAATAATAAAGATAGAAATAAATATTTTCGGAAGTACATTTACGGAAGCATGGGGTATAATTGAAATAAATATAGAAAATATAGAAAATATTTAATAAAAACATTGTACAATTTCCAAGAAAAATATTTTTACATTTAATTCTTAATATGTGCTCTCAGGACACACATTACCATTACCATTACCATGAAATATTTTAAAGAAAAAAAATTGGACATAACAAGTTGAGAGCTAAATATAATGTCAAGTGTATTTTTTGTTTGTTTGTAAAATATAGAAAATAATAATAAAGATAGAAATAAATATTTTCGGAAGTACATTTACCAGGGTCATTCTCGAGCCCCCAACCCCAACGGGGAACATAATGAATGGTGAACCCAATAAGTGATGTGATTACCACAAGATTGGAGGACACCATACAGATGATTGTCACTGCTTAAAGAGGAAAATAGAGCGGCTCATCCAAGAAGGCCACTGGCAGAGATATGTACGAGGAAGATCACTGAGCTAAGAAAGAAGACCACTAGAATCAAATCAGGGAAAGATCACCTGATAACTCCTAAACCAATAAGAAATAAAAACTAGGAGGAAAGAAGTGATGTTAGGCAAGCACACCACACTTTAAACATGATCGCCATAGATTTTTCAGGGGGTTTAGAATCAATCTCAACTCATAAGAAATATTCCTTCCAAGTAATGCAAATAGTCGATGCACCTTTAAGAGTTAGAGCAACTTCCTCGCCTAAGATTAGCTTATCTTACATGGATGCTGAAGAAATCTTACCCCCCGAAGATGATCCCATGGTCATCGACTTACAAATGTTCAACTGGAACATCATGAGGGTTTATACATTATGAATATTATGGCGATGAGATATATATCTAAAAAGACACTCAGAAGCATGATAAAAAGGATGGATACGAGACAAATGACCCTGCGATCTCATGCAAAACATTTAGGCTTGATTTCGAGGCTGGAAAGAAAATCATGGCGCGATGTTTCCCATCGTTGGGGCGATGGGTGCTAATTAGAAGTAGTGAAAATTCTGTGTAAATCGCCCTGGAATTAAATGAAATCGGGGGGTGATAAATAGTCTAATCACCCAATGCCAAGTGTATTGATTGAGAGATCAAGGCACAATTGATGCAGATTGTAGCACAATTTAGCATAATGAAAACCTAGCTTATAAAAGCAAAAAATCAAATAAAAAAAGGTTAGAAGTTATATAAGAGATATTACAGCTCTCTGCAAGGTTTCTAGAGACAATGATTGAGGCTTCTACCCTATTGAAACTTATAAATCTTTGATTCATGTATAATATTTTAAACTCTTTAGCTATGGTTAATTCTAGTGTTTTTAAAACCGGAACGAACCGGCCGATCGGACCGGTTAGACCGGGAACCGGAAGGGTCACCGGTCTGGTCTGATGCTGGATCAGGTATGTTATTGAATCGGTGAGAATCAGGCAAAACCGGTCAAAACCGAAAAAAATCAGTGAACCGACAGTTTAAGAAAACTGGCGGTTCAAATGCATACTCTTTTTTCCGCACAAAACGACGTCATTTTCATGTTTTTTTTAAAATAAAACTAAAATATAATTAGACTTTATTCGAACCTTATTTGAAATAACTTTTTTCTCTGTTTGCAATTATACCTGATTTAAAATTTATATTTTGTATAATTTTGTTGTGATTGATGATTATATTTTGAATTTGAATGTAAAGAATAAACATGTGAAATTATGATATTTTGAAAATTTAAAATTTTGTAGGTGTTTTGATATCTTTTAGAAACTGAGTCATCACATTCGACTGATTTAATAAATATAGAGTAGTGCAAAAAAAACGAGTTTATTCAACCGAGTTATTTGGTTTAATCCAATTTAGTCGTATATGGTTCGACCACTGGCCCCAGTGGTTCAACTAATGAACCAGTGATCCAGTACCCTCACCGATTTAATGATCGGTCCGGTTTTTAAAACACTGATTAATTCAATTATAAGTTCCTAATTTCCCTTTTATTAGGTCATTAGATGAATTTATTTTAAGTACTAAAATATGAATTGCCAATCTAGTATTATTTAATTAAATTTGTGCTTAATGCTTTTATATATTGACAAATATGTAAATTGATTTCAAGTATCAATTGAATACGAATCATAACTTATATTATTTGATTGTGATATTATGAATAACATTCTTAAAAGTTTTCTTTAGTCAGGAACTCACCTAAGACGTATGTTTTGATTAAAGGAGATGATTATGAGTCAAGACGTTAGTAGGAATTAATTTTTTTAATTCATCATGATATTAGGGAAGAAATTATAGTAATTAAACGCAATTACCAAGTAGGAAGACCTGATCTTCTTTAATCTATGAATTTTCTCAAAAATATTTTTAAATTTTCTTTTACAAATATATGCCCAACATACTTCTCAAATTATGTATTTAAAATAGTTTATTTCATGAATACATTTGGAACCATAACAAAACAGTGTAAGAAGTTTCAAAGGTAACAATAAGAGCAACAAACAGAATTTTATACAATACTACCATACTTGCTGAATTTGTTAAAACTTAGGCATATCCGCATATGATCTCAGAGCAGCACTTAAGCTGAGACTATATTGTACTCTCTTTCAACTGCTTTTTTAAGGATGCTGTCTTCTTCCAACACCATTTGAATTGGCATGAAGCCCATTCCATCCGCCATTGCAAGCATCATCTGCTTTGTTTCTGTCTTGAATTCTTCCAGATCAACTGTTCCATTTAAATTGTGATCGAATTGTATGAACAAGGACGCATAAACACGGGCAAGCTCATCTGGATCCGGCTCCACATCAATACCAAAATGTGTTTCGAAAACCCTCAGACCTTGGAGCTCTTTCAACATCTCGTCATAAGAGAGAAGACCATCATTATTTGTGTCGAGGCGAGCAAACCGATTTCCTACCGAGTTATTAAATGCTTCTTCATCTTCAAGAAAGTGGACAATGGTAGCACCATCTAAAATTTCTACACTCATCTTTCTGTTTTGCTTGATGTAAAATGGCAGGTAGTTTAGTTTGTGTTTACAAAGAAAGTAATATTTTTGCAAATGCTAGTTGGTTGATGAGAAGAGTTGGAAACTCCTACTATATATATAAAGCCATTGTTAAATGGTATTGAGTTTTAAAAGCATATATTCTTTAACCACTAACATGGTATATAGAAACTACGTGTTGTTTTGAGTCTTGTTTATTCTTCAGTCAAAAAGACCCGTTTGGATGCTTCCTTTAACCTATGGTTCATGATTGTTTGAATTGTTTCCTAAATGGTAAATAGTAAATACTATCACATTAAGAGACAAATAATTTTTTATAATATTTATCTTTATCAATTATTGTGATGTGTTGATGGTAAATGCTAGTTAATATTATTCGACAAGGTGTCAGGTTAAGTCTTAAACAAGGATACCCACTGATTATATTATTTTTTCAATGAATCAAATATTTTTAATATGCTTTACGGTGGATCTTCTTGGTTCATTCCCTCTTTTGTTAAGTACTGGTATACTATTATCACACTTTGCCCTCCAAAAAGTGTAGAATTATGATTAAATATTGAGTATGGCTGACATGTGCTCTAAGACATAATTTACTTAAGGTATATGTTAAGAAACTTACAAATAAAAAAATTGTATTAAAAAAATAAATACATAAATAAATTTTAAATATTTAATAAAAACATTGTACAATTTCCAAGAAAAATATTTTTACATTAATTCTTAATATGTGCTCTCAGGACACACATTACCATTACCATTACCATGAAATATTTTAAAGAAAAAAAATTGGACATAACAAGTTGAGAGCTAAATATAATGTCAAGTGTATTTTTTGTTTGTTTGTAAAATATAGAAAATAATAATAAAGATAGAAATAAAACCCAGCACATTTATTGTTATTATTTTGATGTTTCAATAACACAATTGAATTTAAAATATGCTTTTGAACATCTTTTCTTGTTGAAAAATATAGATTCAATATTTGTTGCGATGGTTCAGAATTTTCGATGCAACGGAGAAAAACTGACTTGTAAGGCTAATACTCCAACGTTTAAATTACCATGAGAGTAAAAAATAAATTTTGAATGAGAAATAAATTGAATACTTTGTAAAGTGACGCACTTTTCTTTTAAATAGGGAAGATGGTTGATAACTACACATGCGTAGAACGACGTGAGATGTAGTTAGACGTTGGGTTGATATGGACAGTTAACATGGTACTCTCGCTACGACACTAAGCAAAAAAGGTCCGTCCACCTTTTCTGCATTTAGTAACTTGTTGCTCCATGATTGAGCCTTCATCTTCCAGGTCTTGTGAACTACTCAAAACAATTGTCAACTTAAGTAGGGATGAGAATAGGTCAAAGGAAGCCTAAAGATGTGTATAGCCTGACCTAAGTTTGGTTTGGCCTAAACTATTTAACAAAAAATTGAATGCGTAGACTTTTTAAAAGTCTATATAATTGAATATGCCAGACTCAGAGCTATTAAAAAAGTCTATGAAGTCTTATAGGTCGACCTATATATACATATCTATTAATTTGAAAAGACAATTTTTCACTACACTTTGTAGACCTCTCACGCACCACTGAGTTGACAAAAATGTCCTCCAACTTCCGTAGATGCTCTTCCGAAAGGTTTTTTTTTCAAAAAATTTATTTTTTTCCGTAGATGCATTTACGTAAGCGTTAAAACATAATGAAATTTGGGATTTTCCTAATTATTTGGAAAAATTTGAATGTTTCGTAAATATCTACGAAACACTATGTTTTCAAACCCTTTCGTAATGTAGCTACGGAAGATTTCATGAACTTAATTAATTTGGGATTTTCCCAATTAGTTGAAAAATTAATTTGGAAATTTCTCAATTAATTTGTAACGTAATTTGATATTTTCTCAATTAATTAGAAAAATCACAAATTTCACAATGTTTTAACGCTTCTGTAGATGTATCTACGAAAAAACTAATTTTTTTAAAAAAATAAATATTTTCGGAAGTACATTTACGGAAACATGGGGTATAATTGAAATTTCGCGGCTATGTAAGATATTTATGGGTATATTGAGAATTTGTCGTATGAAAATATGTTAAGTAGTATATAAAAGTTCATTTTGTCTTCTAAAGTACAGTAATTTTTTTTCTTTTCTGATAGAGATGTAAAAGCTCAAATTAATTATTTCATGAATGCATTTGAAATCCATAACAAAACAACAATCATAACAAAAACCAAAATGTTATACACTACTTGCAGAATTTGTTAAATCATAGGCATGAGAGTAGCACTTAAGCTGAGACTTTATTGTACTCTGTTTCAACTGCTTTCTTGAGGATGCTGTCTTCTTCCAACACCATTTGAATCGGCATGAAACCCATTCCATCCGCCATCGCAAGCATCATCTGCTTTGTTTCTGTCTTGAATTCTTCCAGATCAACCGTGCCATTTAAATTGTGATCGAATTGTATGAACAAGGACGCATAAACACGAGCAAGCTCATCTGGATCCGGCTCAACATCAATACCAAAATGTGTTTCGAAAACCCTCAGACCTTGGAGCTCTTTCAACATCTCGTCATAAGACAGAAGACCATCATTATTTGTGTCGAGGCGAGCAAACCGATTGCCTACCGTGTTATTAAATGCTTCTTCATCTTCAAGGAAGTGGACAATGGTAGCACCATCTAAAATTTCTACACTCATCTTTGTCTCTTGATAAGAAATAGAAGGTAGTTTGTTTGGACAAAAAGTAATGTTTTTTTGCAAATGCTAGTTGGTTGGTTGATGAGAAGAATTGGGAAATTGCTACTATATATATAGGCATTGGTAAATGGTAATGAGTTTTAAAAGTATATATTCTTTAACCACTAACATGGTATAGAAACCATGTGTTGTTTAATATGTGTATTTCTTTATTCATTGGTTAAACTGAGATTCCAATGGATGCTTTTTAAACCGTTGGTTACTGATTTTTGGAAATTTATCAGTAGTAAGTACAAAAATATACGGTGGAAGCATGAACGCGTAATGTAGTGGTGAAGCATATGATAAATGATGTAATATTATTTATTTATTTATTTTTGTCATGAAAGTAATGAAAGTAGTTATGTCAATGTCTTAGAGTCAGAATTGGTGGTTTTATTTACTCCATCCGTCTCATAATAAGTGTTCCATTTGTAATTTTTTCTTGTCTCAAATTAATTGTCCATTTACAATTCCAATGCATCAATCATTATTATTTTTTCACTATTATACCCTTATTTATTAACTTTCACGTTATTCAACTACTATTAATAGGGGTATTTTAGTAAATGACATTAACTTTTTTACTAAAACCAACACATCCAATCATTTTCTTAAAAACTGCGCATTATTCAAATGGGACACTTATTATGAGACGGAGGGAGTATTTATTAGACACGAGGTTTTAGTTAAAAGTCATAAACAACGGGCTGCTCAGGCTAGGGTGAGAGACTTATTTATTATTTTTTTTTTTGTTTCAAATGCTTTTCTGTCATTGAATTGAATTAATGTACCCTTGGATTGAATTGGAGCCATGGATGCTATGGTGTACCAAACACACACAATAAAATTCCTTTAATGTTTGTGTAAGTGTGACGCTGTTTCCAATGCAGAATGATACAGTAAAAGCTGAAAATTCTGCAGGCAATGATTATAGCATTAATTGAATGCTGAAGAAATTGAAAAAAAAGGAAAATCGGAAGGGAGCAAAATTGAGAAATGCAGCAAATTAAGAAATGCATAGATCTTTGGTTTTCATATTTGCTACCTGCACCAACTCATTATATTTTAATTTTGCAACCTGCACCCCCTCATTAACATATAAACATTACTAAATTAAAATTAATAATAAAAAAATTGCATATTTATTTATTTAAATTAAAAACTTGATATTCATTTAAATTAAAAAAATCAATAACATTTTTTTAAAATACATTAACATATTTTTTGTAAAATTTAATTTTTTTTTTTAATTTAAAATATAAATTATGTTAATCTTATAAAATCTCACGTTAATTTTAATTTTTTTTAAATTTAAAAAATATTATTTTTTATTTAAAAACTGGATGTTTATTTATATTAAAAAAAAATTAACTTACAAAATCTGACGTTCAATGTATTTTATAAAATTTGTTTTTTTTTTAATTTAAAAAATAAATTATGTCTAAATTTAGAAATCTCACGTTAATTTAAATTAAAATTTATTGTATTTAAAAACAATTATTTTGACGTTTAAATAAATTATATTGACCTATAATAATAATAATAGTAATAATAGTAATTATAATAAGAAAACTATTATAATAATAATAAAAATAATAATAATAATAATAATAATGATAATAATAAAAATAATAATATCAACAGCACATAGTTATAATAACCATAATAATAATAAAAATATTAATAATAATAATAACAAAAATAATAATAATAATATTAATAATAATAATAATAACTAAGTGGAACATGTCAGGGATTCAACTGATGATGTCGAACTATGTACGGACCATGTCAGGGATTCAACTGATGATGTCGAACTATGTGTGATCCATGTCAGGGATTCAACTGATGATGTCGAACTATGTGTGGACCATGTCAGGGATTCAACTGACGATGGTAAACTATGTGTGATCCATGTCAGGGATATAACTGATGATGTCGAACTATGTATAGACCATGTCAGGGATTCAAGTGATGATGTCGAACTATGTGTGATCCATGTCAGGGATTCAACTGACAATGGTAAACTATGTGGGGAACATGTCAGAGATTCAACTGATTATGTCTAACTATGTGTGGAACATGTCAGGGATTCAATTGATGATGTCGAACTATGTGTGGAACATGTCAGGGATTCAACTGATGATGTCTAACTATGTGTGGAACATGTCAGGGATTCTACTGACGTTGGTAAACTATGTGTGATCCATGTCAGGGATTCAACTGATGATGTCTAACCATGTGTGGAACATGTCAGGGATTCAACTGACGATGGTAAACTATGTGTGATCCATGTCAGGGATTCAACTGATGATGTCTAACCATGTGTGGAAGATGTCAGGGATTCAACTAACGATGGTAAACTATGTGTGATCCATGTCAGGGATTCAACTGATGATGTTTAACCATGTGTGGAACATGTCAGGGATTCAACTGAAGATGTCGAACCATGTATGGAACATGTCAGGGAAACAACTAATGATGTCTAACCATGTGTGATCCATGTCAGGGATTCAACTGATGATGTCTAACTATGTGTGGAACATGTCAGGGATTCAACTGATGATGTCGAACTATGTGTGGAACATGTCAGGGATTCAACTGATGATGTCTAACTATGTGTGGAACATGTCAGGGATTCAACTGATGATGTCTTACCATGTGTGGAACATGTCAGGGACTCAACTGACGATGGTAAACTATGTTTGATCCATGTCAGGGATTCAACTGATGATGTCTAACCATGTGTGGAACATGTCAGGGATTCAACTGACGATGGTAAACTATGTGTGATCCATGTCAGGGATTCAACTAATGATGTTTAACCATGTGTGGAACATGTCAGGGATTCAACTGATGATGTCGAACCATGTGTGGAACATGTCAGGGAATCAACTGATGATGTCTAACCATGTGTGATCCATGTCAGGGATTCAACTGATGATGTCTAACTATGTGTGGAACATGTCAGGGATTCAACTGATGATGTCTAACCATGTGTGGAACATGTCAGGGATTCAACTGATGATGTCTAACCATGTTTAGAACATGTCAGGGATTCAACTGACGATGGTAAACTATGTGTGATCCATTTCAGGGATTCAACTGATGATGTCTAACCATGTGTGGAACATGTCAGGGATTCAACTGACGATGGTAAACTATGTGTGATCCATGTCAGGGATTCAACTGATGATGTCTAACCATGTGTGGAACATGTCAGGGATTCAACTGACGAAGGTAAACTATGTGTGATCCATGTCAGGGATTCAACTGATGATGTCTAACCATGTGTGGAACATGTCAGGGATTCAATTGACGATGGTAAACTATGTGTGATCCATGTCAGGGATTCAACTGATGATGTTTAACCATGTGTGGAACATGTCAGGGATTCAACTGATGATGTCGAACCATGTGTGGAACATGTCAGGGAATCAATTGATGATGTCTAACCATGTGTGATCCATGTCAGGGATTCAACTGATGATGTCGAACCATGTGTGGAACATGTCAGGGAATCAACTGATGATGTCTAACCATGTGTGGAACATGTCAGGGATTCAACTGATGATGTCTAACCATGTGTGGAACATGTCAGGGATTCAACTGACGATGGTAAACTATGTGTGGAACATGTCAGGGATTCAACTGATGATGTCTAACCATGTGTGGAACATGTCAGGGATTCAACTGACGATGGTAAACTATGTGTGATCCATGTCAGGGATTCAACTGATGATGTCTAACCATGTGTGGAACATGTCAGGGATTCAACTGACGATGGTAAACTATGTGTGATCCATGTCAGGGATTCAACTGACGATGGCAAACTATGTGTGATCCATGTCAGGGAATCAACTGATGATGTCTAACCATGTGTGATCCATGTCAGGTATTCAACTGATGATGTCGAACCATGTGTGGAACATGTCAGGGAATCAACTGATGATGTCTAACCATGTGTGGAACATGTCAGGGAATCAACTGATGATGTCTAACCATGTGTGGAACATGTCAGGGATTCAACTGATGATGTCTAACCATGTGTGGAACATGTCAGGGATTCAACTGACGATGGTAAACTATGTGTGGAACATGTCAGGGATTCAACTGATGATGTCTAACCATGTGTGGAACATGTCAGGGATTCAACTGACGATGGTAAACTATGTGTGATCCATGTCAGGTATTCAACTGATGATGTCTAACCATGTGTGGAACATGTCAGGGATTCAACTGACGATGGTAAACTATGTGTGATCCATGTCAAGGATTCAACTGACGATGGTAAACTATGTGTGATCCATGTCAGGGATTCAAGTGACGATGTCTAACCATGTGTGGAACATGTCAGGGATTCAACTGACGATGGTAAACTATGTGTGGAACATGTCAGGGATTCAACTGATGATGTCTAACCATGTGCGGAACATGTTAGGGATTCAACTGACGATGGTAAACTATGTGTGATCAATGTCAGGGATTCAACTGATGATGTCTAACCATGTGTGGAACATGTCAGGGATTCAACTGACGATGGTAAACTATGTGTGATCCATGTCAGGGATTCAACTGACGATGGTAAACTATGTGTGATCCATGTCAGGGATTCAACTGACGATGTCTAACCATGTGTGGAGCATGTCAGGGATTCAACTGACGATGTCGAACTATGTATAGACCATGTCAGGGATTCAATTGATGATGTCGAACTATGTGTGATCCATGTCAGGGATTCAACTGACCATGGTAAACTATGTGGGGAACATGTCAGAGATTCAACTGACGATGGCTAACCATGTGTGATCCATGTCAGGGATTCAACTGATGATGTTTAACCATGTGTGATCCATGTCAGGGATTCAACTGATGATGTCTAACCATGTGCGGAACATGTCAGGGATTCTACTTATGATGTCTAACCATGTGTGGAACATGTCAGGGATTCAACTGACGATGGTAAACTATGTGTGATCCATGTCAGGGATTCAACTGACGATGTCTAACCATGTGTGGAAAATGTCAGGGATTCAACTGATGATGTCGAACGATGTGTGATCCATGTCAGGGATTCAACTGATGATGTCTAACCATGTGTGATCCATGTCAGGGATTCAACTGATGATGTCTAACTATGTGTGGAACATGTCAGGGATTCAACTGATGATGTCTAACCATGTGTGATCCATGTCAGGGATTTAACTGATGATGTCGAACTATGTGTGGAACATGTCAGGGATTCAACTGATGATGACGAACGATGTGTGATCCATGTCAGGGATTCAACTGATGATGTCTAACCATGTGTGAACCATGTCAGGGATTCAACTGATGATGTCGAACTATGTGTGGAACATGTCAGGGATTCAACTGATGATGTTGAACTATGTGTGATCCATGTCAGGGATTCAACTGATGATGTCGAACTATGTGTGGAACATGTCAGGGATTCAACTGATGATGTCGAACGATGTGTGATCCATGTCAGAGATTCAACTGATGATGTCGAACGATGTGTGTTCCATGTCGGGGATTCAACTGATGATGTCTACCCATGTGTGATCCATGTCAGGGATTCAACTGAAGATGTCTAACCATGTGTGATCCATGTCAGGGATTCAACTGATGATGTCTAACCATGTGTGGAACATGTCAGGGATTCAACTGACGATGTCGAACTATGTGTGAACCATGTCATGGATTCAACTGATGATGTCGAACTATGTGTGGAACATGTCAGGGATTCAACTGATGATGTCGAACCATGTGTGATCCATGTCAGGGTTTCAACTGACGATGGTAAACTATGTGTGGAACATGTCAGGGATTCAACTGACGATGGTAAATTATGTGTGATCCATGTCAGGGATTCAACTGATGATGTCTAACCATGTGTGATCCATGTCAGGGATTCAACTGATGATGTCTAACCATGTGTGGAACATGTCAGGGATTCAACTGATGATGTCGATCCATGTGTGATCCATGTCAGGGTTTCAACTGACGATGGTAAACTATGTGTGGAACATGTCAGGGATTCAAATGACGATGGAAAATTATGTGTGATCCATGTCAGGGATTCAACTGATGATGTCTAACCATGTTTGATCCATGTCAGGGATTCAACTGATGATGTCTAACCATGTGTCGAACATGTCAGGAATTCAACTGATGATGTCGAACTATGTGTGGAACATGTCAGGGATTCAACTGATGATGTCGAACTATGTGTGAACCATGTTAGGGATCCAACTAATGATGTCGAACCATGTGTGATCCATGTCAGGGATTCAACTGACGATGTCGAACTATGTGTGATCCATGTCAGGGATTCAACTGATGATGTCGAACTATGTGTGATCCATGTCAGGGATTCAACTGATGATGTCGAACGATGTGTGGAACATGTCAGGGATTTCAACTGATGATGTCTAACCATGTGTGGAACATGTCAGGGATTCAACTGACGATGGTAAACTATGTGTGATCCATGTCAGGTATTCAATTGATGATGTCTAACCATGTGTGGAACATGTCAGGGATTCAACTGACGATGGTAAACTATGTGTGATCCATGTCAGGGATTCAACTGACGATGGTAAACTATGTGTGTTCCATGTCAGGGATTCAAGTGACGATGTCTAACCATGTGTGGAACATGTCAGGGATTCAACTGACGATGGTAAACTATGTGTGATCCATGTCAGGGATTCAACTGATGATGTCTATCCATGTGCGGAACATGTTAGGGATTCAACTGACGATGGTAAACTATGTGTGATCTATGTCAGGGATTCAACTGATGATGTCTAACCATGTGTGAAATATGTCAGGGATTCAACTGACGATGGTAAACTATGTGTGATCCATGTCAGGGATTCAACTGACGATGGTAAACTATGTGTGATCCATGTCAAGGATTCAAATCACGATGTCTAACCATGTGTGGAACATGTCAGGAATTCAACTGACGATGTCGAACTATGTATAGACCATGTCAGGGATTCAATTGATGATGTCGAACTATGTGTGATCCATGTCAGGGATTCAACTGACAATGGTAAACTATGTGGGGAACATGTCAGAGATTCAACTGACAATGGTAAACCATGCTTGATCCATGTCAGGGATTCAACTGATGATGTTTAACCATGTGTGATCCATGTCAGGGATTCAACTGATGATGTCGAACCATGTGTGGAACATGTCAGGGATTCTACTGATGATGTCTAACCATGTGTGGAACATGTCAGGGATTCAACTGACGATGGTAAACTATGTGTGATCCATGTCAGGGATTCAACTGACGATGTCTAACCATGTGTGGAAAATGTCAGGGATTCAACTGATGATGTGGAATGATGTGTGATCCATGTCAGGGATTCAACTGATGATGTCTAACCATGTGTGATCCATGTCAGGGATTCAACTGATGATGTCTGACTATGTGTGGAACATGTCAGAGATTCAACTGATGATGTCTAACCATGTGTGATCCATGTCAGGGATTTAACTGATGATGTCAAACTATGTGTGGAACATGTCAGGGATTCAACTGATGATGTCTACCCATGTGTGATCCATGTCAGGGATTCAACTGAAGATGTCTAACCATGTGTGATCCATGTCAGGGATTCAACTGATGATGTCGAACCATGTGTGGAACATGTCAGGGATTCAACTGACGATGTCGAACTATGTGTGAACCATGTCAGGGATTCAACTGATGATGTCGAACTATGTGTGGAACATGTCAGGGATTCAACTGATGATGTCGAACCATGTGTGATCCATGTCAGGGTTTCAACTGACGATGGTAAACTATGAGTGGAACATGTCAGGGATTCAACTGACGATGGTAAATTATGTGTGATCCATGTCAGGGATTCAACTGATGATGTCTAACCATGTGTGATCCATGTCAGGGATTCAACTGATGATGTCTAACCATGTGTGGAACATGTCAGGGATTCAACTGATGATGTCTAACCATGTGTGATCCATGTCAGGGATTCACCTGATGATGTCGAACTATGTGTGGAACATGTCAGGGATTCAACTGATGTTGAAATCAATATATATATATTTTAATGTCCAATCCATTGGTTGTTTAAGATTTTTATTTAAATACTTACTTAAATTTACAATTTATACACAAATATTCTTATTTTGTCCAATTAATAAATATGTTGTTTTTTAATGCAAAATTGAAATATGTTTTTTTTTTTAAATATACATATTTCAATTAAAATTAAGTACTTATATTAAAATAACCTTTTCAAATAATACATATGGCCCACCACTTTATCATGTTACAGCACTTGGTTTTTTTGGAGGGAGTGTATTTAAAGGCGCCATATTTTAATTAGGCGGTAAAATGAATGCATAAAATATTTAGTTTTTACCGCCTACTATTGCACAAATGGGTCAAGATGGATGAAGGAAAGGAATGTGTTGTCCACGTGTGAAAAAAAAACTATATTAAATGAAGCAAAAGGTGAATATCAACTGTGTCAGTAAAGTAGATTTTTTGCAGAAAAAATAATGTACTACTAGTAGTACTAGTACTACTTAAAGTAATGCTCAAGAAATCAATATAGTGTGCTATTTTTGATTAAAGTAGTGGAAAGAATGGGGTGGTGGGACCAGCAGAGATGGCTATGTGTGAACAATTGTATTTTCTGTAGCATTTGTCCTTTTTCGAAAACGACATAGTTTGCATGGGAAAAGCTGGACGACATATTATCCCAATCCCCAGAAACATGAGAAACCAAACATGGGCAGATAGGCCAAAATTGGCAACATATATTTAACATAAATATAAGCATTTCTATATATAATATAACTACTGCAATAGAGAATATAAATGCTATAGATAATTAACACACAACCAATGTTCAACGTGCATAGCTAATTCTTAAACAAAATAGAAGTCTTTGAAATAATAGTACCACAATATTTCAAAATACATGCAACAACCTTCAAAACATCATCAAAATACATAGTAACTTCAACAAACCCCACAAAATCTGGCCTTACCATCCCCTGTGTTCAATGTTCAAACTGTGACAACGATTTCTTCAGCATGAGGATACTTGATGCTGAATCCCACCAAGTCTCCATTGCATAGCCCCAGATTCCTTGCAAACCTGTTCTAGCCGCCACCTAAATACTTCTCAGTGTGGCCTCCCCTCTCAAAGGTATGCACTTCAGACTGATAGGTGTCACCGGTTATGCCATCGACAATGTCGATATACCTCACTCGCTGAAGACAGCCAGTCATAACAACTTCCTGCGGGATTTGCTGCACGTTTACATCTCAACCAATGTTAGTTTTTATGTTTACGCGTAATATAAAATAAACTAAATTCATATATGTACATGTTTATGGTTTTAGCAACTAACTTACAAGAAGGTTACTTCGAGCAATCTGCGCATCTTTAACCTCCCTCTTCCATAAGCAATATGATGAACGGCGGGTCCTACTTCCAACAATGTCATAACCAACAGACATTACACCCCGACTGAAATAAATTTTGCAAGGAAATATAAATCAGCTTACATCATAACATATAAATAACCGATGATTGCAATAACATATAAATAAAATCTACACTTTCAAAAGCTATGTGTGTGAGTTAACAAAACAAAGTTTCAGAACCTACAACAATGACCAATCTGGTGATTTGCTTCTGGCCTCCTCATCGTTTTTCCCTTCACTGTGGTATGTAAAAAAAGATCTGCAAAAAGAAGTTTTGGAATCAACACACAATGTTAAAGATTATTTGTTAAACAGAGCATGCAAACAAATAATACTAACATATGATCTAAAACTTACCTTGCAGATGCCATTGTATGAACAGATGAAAAGATTGGAGAGATTACAAAAGAACTTATGTTATTTTTCCACCTTTACGTTTCAGCAGCAAATGCAAGTTTTAAGAGTAAGTAGTGTAGTGGTAATTATAAATGGTATAGATGAAGTAATTTTAATATCCACAACTACCAATACCCTACCAGCTTCCAATCCTCGATGATCTCATTTACTCCTCTTAATTGGAACCCCAAAACATCCTTTCAAATTCTTTAACTTTTACAATTCTAAATCTTCAAAATAATGCCATAAATATATTTTCTCAAAAGCTATATTCTCACAATTATCTAACAGAAGGTTTTCAAGACATTTTACCATTGGGACGGAGCCACGTTTGCAACACTGTAGACCTATGCCCCCACTTCATTTTGATTTATATACTATATATGTACCATAGTCTCGAAATATGAGTATTTAGATGGGTCCTACTCAATTTTACACATTATATTACACTTTCAAAAATTTTAAACAACTCAACTATATGTTTTACATATCCAGCCAACCCTATTTTTTCTTAATTATCCATCAACTGTGACAGCATGACAATATATTTATGCAAGCCATTTATATATCCATCCCTTTCTTTATTTTTATTTATTTAACTTTTAAAAAAACATACTATTAATAACATATAGTACTTTTCTATTTTCTTTTTCTTTTATTTTGTTTATTTTTTAAAACTTACATGTATAATATTTTGTAACTAAAGTTTACATAGTTATACATATTTATAAACATGAATTATAGTATTCTAATTAATAAATTATTTTAAACACTTATTTTACTATTTATTTAAAAATAAAAAATTTAAAATTATTATAAATTTATGTGAATATTGCCCCCACTATTTAAATTTTCTAGCTCAGTCCCTTTGATATATGTCCAATATATTTTTACTTTGTTTGTATGCATGGTGTAGAGCAACCCTTTTGCTCTAGTTAAATTCAATTGCCCATTAAAAAAAATATTTTAAACTGTATAATTTTTTTTATTGATATATGTTAAACTGTATAAATTATTTCACTATATATTATATATGTCCTATTACTTTTCATTTTGATTTGAATTTTGAAATACTGCAATTTTGTTTAAATTTTCGTGTAATGTACGTACATCAACAAAATACAATTAAAAAACCTTTACCTCCATTACTATAATATTGAATAACAAAAATCAATTAACAAAATAATATTACAACAATATTTTCTAACCTCCATCTCTTTACAATTATATTTCCTATTCTTACAAATTTTTTACCACAACTTAAAAATGAGAATTAATATGAAGAAGGGGAAAGAGAAACAGCTTAAAAAAAATAGAAATTGATATAGTTTTATGAGATAATGAGAAGTTAAATTATGAGGAAGTTTTTTTTAGAAAAGCATTATTTTTTATAATTAATTAATAATAGAATACGTATCATTTTATTTAGGAAGTGGAGTTAATGGTTTAGTGGGATTTATTTCATTTTTAGGGAGTGTGGACTGACGATGGTAAATATTTTAATTTAATAAAATTTTCTTAAATCATTAATAGTAATTAATATAAATAGAGGTTGGATCGTGAATTGAGTTAGTGGGACGTTTTGACTAATAGTTAATAGTTTTTATTTTTATTGATAAATATAAATGAGTTAGTGGGATGTAATACTATTTTAATTTAATTATTATTAAGTATTTAAATTTAAGAATAGAAAAAAATTTGACCAAAATTTTCTTGTGCGTAAATTAGTTGGGGTAATCATTAAAGAAATAGTTAGTTATCATCAATTTTTGGGAGTAGGTGGTTAATTGAAACGTGGTGAGTTGTTTAAATATAATATTTATCAATTATTAATTATTATTATTATTATTATTATTATTATTATTATTATTATTATTATTATTATTGTTTAAATATATTATGGGACATATAATATTTATCGCTAATAAAATGAAATACACTAGACACATATTTATTGATGACATATAAAATAATATGTTCAAGATGAACCGATGACGGTCATAAAAAAATTATTTATTCATCCATTATAATTGTTTCATAAGAAAGTTATATATAAATTTATTTTAAAGTTTTTATAAATTCAATAATATAAAATATTTTTGTTTTAAATTAGGTTTGTTAACAATATAAAATATATAGAAGGCTTATATATATATATATATATATATATATATATATATATATATATATATATATATATATATATATATATATATATATATATATATATATATATATATATATAGAGAGAGAGAGAGAGAGAGAGAGAGAGAGAAAAGGGGTGATGCACTGACAGTGTAAAATATTTTTACACTGTCAACCAATCACCACCCATGTATCCAATTAATGATTTTTTTATTTGAAAAAAACTAAATGACATGACACCTTTATCATTTTCTATTGGATGACAGTGTAAAATTATTTTACACTGTCAGTGGAGTACCTTATATATTTATATATATATTTATATTTTAAAGAATCCCAACAGTTTGTAAAAACTTTTTAGGAACATATTGGGCCTACAAATAGAACTTTTTGCATTTATCCTCAAATAGAAGTTGCAGAAGTTGCAGAGGCTCTCCGTCCGTTCGCAAAGGAAGTTTGAAATCCGGTTTCTCCAGCCCTACTATGTCTACTCCTGTGCCGATAGTAGAGGATAAGAGGTACATGTAGGTGTTGACGTTGATCGGAAGTAGTGAATGTTTATATTTCGTTTTGCATGGTAGATGTTTGGTACCCATTTTTTTGGTTGTTGTCTGTTTTTCAAAAATGTAGGTGTTATTATCCAGTACAAGTGTTATGTTTTGATCTGTAGTCCCATTGAAGGAAATGTTTATATTTCGTTTTACATGGTAGATGTTTGGTACCCATTTTTTGATTGTTGTTTCTTTTTCAAAAATGTATGTGTTGTTGTAGTTAACCAGTTCCAGTACATTGTTATGTTTTGATCTGTAATCGACCCATTGAAGGAAACTCTGTTATTTTGCATGTGTTTTTTTTTATAATCTACATTTGTTTGGAACAATTGATTTAGATTTACGGTATTTAAAATTTTAAATATGCGTTAGGTTTGTATTTTGGGATATTATGTGGATGGTAAATTTATTAGGGTTTTGTGTACAGCTCTTCTGAATTTGTTGTTGGGCAAGCAAGTGGTGAAAGCGTCGTTGGAGACGTTGTGGAAGTAAATGGTGTGAACCCGTAAGTATCATGTTTTAATGTAATGCAGTTTCCCGTTTTTTAAGTCATTAGTTAATGTTGTACTCTACGATTTTGCAGAGATGATACCTCTGATGAATCATATGATGGACTATTTGAAAGATTAACTGCTGTTCAGATGCGAGTTCGGAAAGAACTGAGAGATCCAAATGTGGATGTTCACAGCTCTGGTTCGGAAAGTGATGAATCAGGTGATGAGGAATACCCGGATGATTACTGTTGGAAACGAGTGGTGAAAGACGGTCAAAGTGCGCAGAAGAATGTCCTGGTAATGTCGTAGACTGGTTATAACTATTGTTTGAATTATGATTTGAAATAGTTTTAAGTGAGTTAGCTTGGATTTTGTTTTTCATGCAGCATTTCCCTCGCTGTGTTACCAAACACTAACTGTTTTGGAACCAGAGATCTATAGAACTTATAGATGAAGACACTCGCAAGAACTATTACGTTGAAATTGGCTGCAAAAGGAAGAGGAAGAAACTGTTGAAAAAGGAAAAATTCATGGGGCAAGGATGGTATCAGTTTGCGAAAACCAGGAATCTTGGAACCGGAGACATTTTGTTCTTCACAATAACATCGCCACCGAGACGTCTCTATGTTACGTTGAGAAATCCTTAGTCTTGTTTGGTTGTGGTGGCCTGTTTTTTAAGGAGCTTTAATCTCAAACATTATTAGTTTTTTGTATTATATATGGTACAATTAGGGGTGGCAAAACGGGCCGCCCGCCCCGCCCGCCCCGCCTTATGCCCGCCAAAAAACGAGCGGGGCGGGCATGCCCGCCAAGTAAAATGGGCATAAAAGTCATGCCCGCCCCGCCAAGATGGCGGGTTGGCGGGCGGCGGGCTTACCCGCCTATTTTTATTTATATTTTTTTAATAGTTTAATAGCCTTTTTTTACCTTTTAATTAAACTTTTTACTTATTTTTTAAAACAATTTTTTATAAAAGCAATTTTTTAACAAATTTACTTAAAAAAATATTACATATATTTATAAATAAATGTATAAAATAAACCATCAAGAATTAAAATTACTAGAATTAACTAAAAAAAGAGTGAATTTTGGAGGAGAGGCGGGTTTTGGCGGGCGGCGGGCTTTGGCGGGGCGGGTATGGCGGGCGGCGGGTTTTTGCGGGGCGAGCTTTGGCGAGCGGCGGGCCTAAAATCCCAACCCAACCCGTCATTTTTTGGCGGGTGGCGGGCCGGCCCCGCGGGCCACGGCCCGTTTTGCCACCCCTAGGTACAATTACAATGTTGGTTTTTTGGTAGTTATTTTTAGTTGATACAAGACTTGTTTTGAAGTATATATGTTTACATCAACTGCAGTTTGTTTGTTTGGTAGTCAATGACATTGACTCTATGGTTGAATCGCAATTCCGAATGTTTTAAGAATGCTTTCTTTATCTTTGATGATTGTTTGTCATCGATAATTCTCAATGCGTTGGTTGAATTTTAGAATTGTGAAAATAAAATTGTGACATAAACTATTTTCAACAAATATTTAACTGAAATAGCTTGGCTCGGTAGCAACAAACTATGGTTTCTAAATAAACAAATTGACGAGGAAGCTACTCTGGTTTATTTGATTTGTCAATTAACAGAAGATCCGCCATAAGAACAGGTTGTTTTTAAAAAATTAAATATATTTTCTATATGTGGCCACGATTATTTTTTCTCTCTAATCTGAAACAAATATGCAAAATGATTCTCAAATTTTAAATAAAATGTGTTTTCTTTTAATTTTTGTTATTGCCTCGTTTTACCTCAATTTTACATGTTATGTGTAGAAATGCTACTTATTAAAAAAAGAAACTCAATTAAATATTTATATTTATTTGATTTTAATTGTTATTATTTATTATAATTTTTGGATAATAATATTAGCCTAATAAATATTTAAATCAACACCTTATTTATATTTATAAAATTATTAATAAAAATAATAATAAAGATATATATTTACTATTTATTTATTATTTTTTATGAAACATAAAATAATCATTTCATAAATTAATTTTTAAAAACAATTTTATTCTTTGACTTGATCTCTTTTATTTTAAATTCAATATTTATATTATATATAAAAATAAAGTAGTAAATAATTTTATTCTTACTTGATCTCTTTTACATTTAAATATTTGTTGAATAATTATTAATGTATTTATTTTTTTATATAATAATAAATGTTTTCACATTCACTTTTAAAAATTTATCAATATTTTTAATCTTGTTTACAACATAGCAAACACAATATTCCTTAAATACACTCTTTTGATTTTAGGGTTTAATGGATATGCACTGACAGTGTAAATTAGTTTTACACTGTCATCCAATAGAAAACAAACAATCTGCCATATCATTAAAACTTTTTCAAAATAAAAGTGTGGTATAATTAGATGCATGGGGTGTGATTGGTTGACAGTGTAAAATTATTTTACACTGTCAGGGAGCATCACCCTTTTTCTCTTATTTTATTACACATTTCCAAATCAAATTGTAACTTTAAATTTAAATGGATTTTAAAATATATGCCACCATAAAACATTTTAAACAATAAAAAATAGTGTCAACACGTGTAGAGATTAACTCATTTATATGCTTTTAGACTTTTAGTAGCCAAAATAAATGGCAGATTGAAAGAGGAATAGCAACGTCTCTTTAGTTTCCAAGTGAGAGGAGCTGCTTCTTCAACAGTAACCCCACACCACACCCCATCAACACAGCCTCCATCACCGGCGGTCTCACGGCTGAAAATGGCTAATGGAGATAAAAGACAAAGACTTTCTAGGTAAGCGTACCATGTTTAATACTCCCTTTGTGTTAATTTCATATTGTACCATGTTCCCTCATGAAACCGCTTCTGAACCGTAAAGAATCGCTGTGTTACCCATTTATGGTTGACTTACAGAGAGGCCGAACACATTTCTACCGGCATGCATGGTGTATATCTAATGTGTCTTGAAAGTTTATGTTTTATGCAGATCTGAAACCCACAATGGACGACATTTCGAAGAGCATGAACTTCGAAAGATGTACGACAACTATGTTGATCACGAGGAAGAGCGGGAGCTAAGAACAAATAAGATCAGAAAAACCATATCTTATGAAGAATTTTGTGGGATTGTGCTGCAATCTGGTGAGGCGGGAAGTAATGAAGAACTTGAAGCAGATAAGGAAATCCCTTTTCCTACTCATTTATCAATGTCACCCGAGGCGGCAAGGTATACTATTTAGCATTATATAAATGTGGTGGTTCTGTTGTTCCAATATATACATTGAGTATTGACTGATTATGACTATGTTGCAACTTATGCAAAAGTTTTGCTGAGTACAGCATGTAGTGGTCGTGTTTTCGATTCAGATTTATTGTTCATGATATCTGCATGTGTCATGATAACTAAGTACTGTCTTTTTCTTGATCATGATTTATAAAGAAAGCTGTAAGATTTTAGTTAATGGAAGAGGTAGAGATAAACACAATTGTTATTAACTGGAATATGCATGGTGTATAAACAATGTTTGTTACATGTGTTATTTTATGCAGATCTCGAAATCTGAAGAAGCTACACTTTGACAAAGACGTCAGGGAAAGGTTGTACAACGGTTATCTGCATTATGAGGCCGACCGATTTATGCGAACAAAAGAGACCAGGAAAACGTTGTCATATGAAGAATATTGTTTGGAGATGCTGGGAATGTGTTATGTGGAAAGTACAGATGAAGTTGAAGACAAGGAACCGGGTAAGGAGGAAGTGCTGGGATCGGGTGGAGAAGGAAGTAAAGATGAAGTTGAAGACAAGGAACCGGGTAAGGAGGAAGTGCTGGGATCGGGTGGTGAAGGAAGTAAAGATGAAGTTGAAGATAAGGAACCAGGTAAGGAGGAAGTGCTGGGATCGGGTGGTGAAGGAAGTAAAGATGAAGTTGAAGACAAGGAACCGGGTAAGGAGGAAGTGCTGGGATCGGGTGGTGAAGGAAGTAAAGATGATGTTGAAGACAAGGAACCGGGTAAGGAGGAAGTGCTGGGATCGGGTGGTGAAGGAAGTAAAGATGATGTTGAAACAAGCAAAACTGCTAAGGATGATACTCAACGTGCTGTTGCAGATACGACATGGTAAGCTGTTTTATTAGTCACTATTCTTACGGTGTACTGATAGTATTTTGAGGTCACGACTCACGATTATTATCACATCATGTTAACTAAAGTGGCTGTTTTATTATAAAGTGTGTTAACTTTAAGTTGACTATGTTGCATGTAATGTGAATATAGTGATGAAGAAAGGGAGGAAAACACTGAGTTTGAAAGTAAAGAGATCACCTGGGAGCTAGTGGTGAAGCCGGGGAAGACTAAGACTATCAGGAATAATGTGCTTGTAAGTTGCATATTGACAAATTATAATGATATTGATTAGTTCTGTTATTTGATGGTAAATGATTTCATTAAATTGAATATGTGCAGCAAATTCCAAGACATGTGATAAGGACCTGTTTGTCCGCCCCCCAGGATACGATTGAACTTTTTGACACCGACACGGGAGAAACCTACCAGTGTGAAATGGGGGGACGAGACGATGAGGTGGAAAAGTATCTTTGCCGTGATTGGTACCGCTTTGCAAAAGACCGTGATCTGAGAGAAGGTGATGTTTTGTCTTTCTGCATCAGATACCCTCCAGCCACAAGGATATTGGTCTGTGTGGAGAGATGATAATTCTGGGTCGATAATGTATCCGTGCAGCAGGTGGTTGTTTTGGTTCATACTTGGTGGGTCGTAAGTGACGTTGTTGGTTCAGTTTGGTTAATAGTCTAATCAGTTTCAGTTAGATTTTGTTAGAGTATTATAAATGTTGTTGAAGACTTCATGTGTGAACTATATGTGTAATGGTCTAATGGTGTATTTTGAACTTTAGAGCTGCTGCTCTTTTATGATTGTATGAATATTACTGCATGTCTACTATTATGTAGTGGTTAAACTTTGTAGTGTTGATTTTGCATGGGATGGAGCTCTAACCATTTTCATTTTAGTGGACGTATGTGGCAAGGGTTAACACATGCAAACTGGAATTTTGGGCTTAGTAAAATAAGTATTCTACAAAAGTAACATAAAGGTTGGAAATATAAAGCATAGTATAGTTAAAATTCTTTATATAAAATTGATTTAATTTGTAAAAATAATATAATTCATACAAACTTTTATTCTAACTTTTATCAATTTTAATTACAAATTATTATAGGAGTTATACATAGTAATTATATGTAATAATTATTATTTTAATTTTGTCATTATTATAATTGTATAACATTTAATATTTATTTGTTTTTTTAGTATAAATTTTAGTTCTTAATATTTTTTTTAATTTTGAAAATTTACTCTTAACATAGGGAGTTTATTAGAAACCCTAATTTTGCCTTTTACTAATTTAACCCTACATTAAAAATAAATATAATAATCATAATAATAATAATATAATATTCATCCACAACTATTAATAATAATTATATAAATAATATATAAAGATGTAATATTTAGGTAATAATAATAATAAAAGAAAATATTAATGATAATATAATGTCCGAATATATAAAAATAAATATAAATAAATTTATACAAATAATTTATAAAGAATAAAAAAATTAAAAATATAACTTAAATGTAAAAATTTATAAATATTAAAATAAAAGTTAAATATCTCTATCTTTTACGATTCAGATTTAAAGTTAAATAATAATAATAATAAAAATTTTAAATCCAACTTATAACTTAAATATTAAACTTAAAATAGCTAAAGTATTTATATTTTTATAGTTATAAATTTATGTGTTAAAATTCTTTTTATAAAAAATAGTTTAAACAAAACAAAGTAAAAACAATTCAATATGCTATTCAACAAAGTAAAAATCAATGCTCCAATACACAAAACAAAATATTGCTCATTCATCACTAATATTTAAGAACATAAAACACATTTGGGATCACGACAACAAAACCAACACCCAGCACTGGCAGCCGCTGCGACACAACGCGGATTTGCGTTACATATAACACGACTATTGTGACTGCTACATAACACTATAGTTCACATTATTACATACATAGATACGGCGACCCATAAACATTAAGTTTTCCAGCTTTTTGATTTTACACCGCGAAACATGTCACCTTCAACGATTCAACAATTTCACGTACAACCTATTAGGAACCAGCGAAACGGTAAAACCTAACCGATCACCTCTCCTAAATCTTTTCATCCTTGCAAATTGGTACCACCCCTCCCCTATATACAGCTTCTCTCCACTGTTAAGAGTTGCACTCTGGATGATGCATTCATGTGTAAGTCCTGTATCATAATCACACAAATCTATCTGTGAAGAGTAAAAGCGACAGGACCTACAGACTCTCCTTGGAAAATGCTGCAGAATATATGATTACAACACCTGAGTTAGTGTTAATGAAACATGGAAGCAGCATATTGAATAACATGTATATACTTACAAGAACATTTCGGCTTGCAATGTAGCCTGATGTAATGGTTTTCTCCCAGTAGTATCCATCAGCTCCACCATCATCTGATGATTCATCTAAACTGCAATATGTAACATATTACAACAGATGCATTTCAAAAACATTTGTATAACAAACAACCAAACTATTTTATAACTTATTACCTGCTTCCGTGATTCATTTCTCCTTCTTCAGCAAACCTTCGCAGATATAAAATGAAACACTCAGCTGGCTTGACATTTATACATGCACGGTTAGGGAACAGTTTCAAACAGGTTCAGTTGAGTGCACCATTCAAAAGAATAATATAACTACTACAACACTCAATATAGTGAAACACTCAATGCAGTGAGGTCGACATGTAGTATTGGAATAAAATTGTTCATTCACGGGTGTCTTTTTCAGTTTTATACAGGGATGGAGCTAGGTGCATTGGAATGGGGTCACTAATTTGCACCCACTATGTTTTCTAAAAAATATATGAGTGCTATATATATATATATATATATATATATATATATATATATATATATATATATATATATATATATATATATATATATATATATATATATATATATACATACACTAATTATTTAACCATTGATAAAGAAATATTTAATTAAAATTGTATAACGCATTAACTAATCAAAAAAGTATTTTTGTTATAAATATGAATTCACGTGGTATATGAATAATTATTTAAGGTTTCATTATAAATGATAGTAAGTTTTTTATTATAAAAATCATATATGTCCTACTAAAATAGAGACGAGTTGGTTTTATGCTTAAATTTAAAATAATTCTTAATTAAATTTTCAAAAATAAGATTATGTTGTATATTTTTATTTTAACATTACAACATTATCATCAAAGATGGCAAACAAACAACTATTCATATCATTATTATTTATATTTATATATAAAAAGAGATTGATAGATAAATAATTTTGTTTATAATAACATTGAGAAAATTATACAAATAAAAATTACAAAATTATTAAATATTTTTCAAAATTAAATCTCATAATAAAATATATGTATGATATATATTTAATATACGTATGATGTATATTTAAGCTTAGAAAATAAACACTCTTTTATTACACTACATGAATATATTGCTCTCACAAAATATCGGACTCCGTCACTGATTTTATATATATCAAAATTAATCTCAATTGGGTCTTCCAATTTAGGACCGTTTTAGGGGGGTCAACTCTCTAAAATGGCTTTTATTTTTAGATCCTCTTCATTTTATTTTATGCTTATATTATGATTAATTAGTATTACTTAATTACTAACATATATTTTTCAATCTAACTATACTTATTTTGTGACATATTCATTAATACAAAAGAGTACAAAACTTTATTTATTTAATTTTATTCATATTATTATTCATAGTTTCATGTTATTCAAATAATGCTATAATAACTATTAAATAAAATAAAAAAGCAAACCGTATCAAAATAGTGTGTAATTGTCAAATTTGGGTGTAATAATGTCATTCCTCAATATTAAACTATCATATCAATTACTACCATACTCAACCGCTCAAGTAATTAACCCATGGCCAACTACTACCACCCTACCTCAGTTATTGCTCTCATTTACTCAACTTCATCTACTTAAACTTGAAAGCTGGTAAACTTCATCCACTCAAAACAGACAAGGGATCTACTGTGACCTGGGTGATAATGGAGAAAGTATACGTAGTTTTTGAAGGTCGTAACCCAGGTATATATTTGTCGTGGCCTGAATGTTTTGCTCAAGTTAACAAATGGAGTAACAACGCACATGGCAAATATTACAGCCTTGAGCAAGCTGAAAGGGCATACACGGAATATTGCAAACAAGTAGGTCGTGTCTATGAACAACATCACAACATCAACTCGTGCGAATCTGAAGAGTGTTCGTATGCAGACGACAGAGTTCAGCCTTCTCAAGATCTGTCGTGTAAGTTGATACAATACAACCTTATGTTATGTAGTATATATACGTTGCTTATCATATTAAACGATAACCATGATATGTAACTATGTATGACCTTTATTAACCTTTATGAACCTTTTTTATTTGTATTATAAGCTACGGTTTTGTCGAACTTGGCCGGGGAGACAGACGCGGAGGATATCGTTCTACAAAATAGCATACAAAAACAGGTAGAGGTAGTTTGCAACCGTATGAGAATCCTTGTACCGGTATACAATCTACACGAAGTCAAGGTTGAACATGGTTTCCAATTTTTAAGGTATCATGCTTGTTTGTGTAGTCCTTTGTTTTCCAAATCTATGGTTTCAGTTGGCCGTTTTGCGAAGACCGACTATGACGCGAAGGAAGATGTTGCGGTGCTGTTAATGCGTCGTTTGCTTTGCGCAACAGGTAGAAGGATTCGTGATTACAACTACTATAACGTCCAAACACTATCGGAAGAACTTCAAAATGCGAGGGATGCAAACTTTAAACTGAACATGGAGATTGCTACTTTGAAAGCAGAAAACAGGCTCCTCAGTAACCAAGTTTTAGCTAATGAACATGTTAAGTGAATGTATATAATAACAATGTGGACGGTGTTCCATTTTTTAGATTGATTCAGGTCTCAATGTAGTGACTACGGTCTTAATCGTTGTTGTGTTTTTAGCTTAGTTGCATGGCGTTGCATGTGTATAAGTTCCATTTTATGAAACTCGTTTGTCGTACCTTTCATTTGATCCCTATATGTGTATGGGATATTTGATTATGGATGAAGTGGTGTGCACCTCATTATATATATATATATATATATATATATATATATATATATATATATATATATATATATATATATATATATAATATATCATTAGTTTCAACCTTATGGTATGTATGTGATTACAATATTAATATCTCATGTGCAAGTAGCATATCAAACAGGTCTTAATATTATATTAAGATATCATTAGGTTTACTTTATGCAATTGTGATAGCTTGGGTCAATTCCACATTAAATGGTAATTAAGTGATTTGATGGAATATGTATCGAGATTAGTCTCTACATCATTACTCTACGTTTCTCCTTATTTTCTTTATATTAGCAACATCAACAACAAGCAAGTTCTATAAAAAAAACAACAAGCAAGAGAGCACTCATTATCAATGGAACCAACAAGATGCAACGACTTTGTGTTGATCCCTGGCCATTCAAAAGACAACGAAATGCAAGTTTTCCTTCTTAATAATATTTATTAGTATGTCTTTATGTGTTACATTTTTATATGTTCATGTACATAAGTAATAAAGGTTGTGGTGTTTATGTAGGGATGGTGACAAAAACTCCTCAAAGATGGGCGAGAGGATTTGTTCATCAACCATTCCAAGGGTTGGACAAGATGTAGATCACGACTCATTTAAACCTGATGTAAGCTCCAAAGAAGTCACGTTAGCTGATGTGTTGGATGCCGTGGAGGTAAACATTTTTGAAACCAACATGCTTTTAAAATATAAGTATATAACTATATAAGAGTTGTAATATTCATACAACTCTGTAATGTGGAAATGCACTACTGGTGCTGAGTAATAAAATCCATTGCTTATAAAAAAAGAGATATAAGAGTTGTGTTGAAACGTTTTATGTTGAACTTTTGTGTTATATAACTACTGATATGGTTCAACCATTGTGTATGATGCAGAAACTAAGTTTCAGGATAGATATTATGGAGATTTCTCACAAAGACATGATGACCAAACTTGTGTTCAATCAAAAAGAGATACTAAAAAAAGTAGGTGGGTAAATGCGTAGCCCAAGGTTCAAAGACAAAGTTGTCCATGCTAGCTCTGGATATTCCCCTGATGCAGAAGATGATGGAAATGATCGGGGCAAAGAAAAGATGATGGACAGAGGGATGGAGAAGCTGAAGAACTTTGGTACAATAAACATATCTGACTACGACTCTGAGGAAAGAATGAATGCTAAAAAAATAACAGTCTCCCATAACAACTACGTACGTACCGATACTGTTTGCAAACGGCAAAACACAAGCTATGGGAAACTTCCATACATTGATGCCGATTCAAACAGGGGTGGGAAAGAAGTTGCCGACAAAACCAACAAGCCATTCAGTAGTGATTATAGCCGAAGGTTTAATGCAAAGGTGGCATGCCTTCCACTCATATATTTGCATGGTTTTACGTTAATGTTGTTTAAACTTTAAACACTTGATTTACCATGTTATTCAAATTAATTGTTCTAATATTTATTTCAATAAACAAGGAGCTGATGACGAGATCAACAACTCCCAAGGGTCGAAAGCTCTCATTCACACCATCACCAGGAGAGGGGTCGAGGCCTATAGGTAATGCTATTGGCAACTTGCAGAGAAAAGCTGGAACCACTCCCAGATCACTCGGTGTCAAACGACAATCTCCGGGCGGTAGAGCTAAAAAAGCTGTTGCTATTGGGAGGACTAATGCATTCAGAAACAGTACTGGTTTAATGGTCCCGAAGGTAATCAAAATTCATTAAGCAGTACTTATGAAAGAACAATGTTTATATCGATTGTGTATGATATTCTAAACAAGTCCTATATTAAGCAGCATTTCAGATGCGCGGTTAAGACCTCCCCTGATATGAAACTGGATCAATCGGAAATCAGGGTGTGTGCGTATGTCTTCCAAGAAGACTTTGACTCATCGTACGTGGACATGAATTTTATTACCTTATTATGAAATCTCTTTAACAATGACTAACAATCGTTGTTGTATGTCAGTGATACAATATTCAGGGTTGGTAGGACAGAGTACACCAGAGCTGATTTTGAGTGCATGTGTCCAGGAATGTTGGTTTCGAGTGAGGTACATTTTTAACCTATACACATACCTATCATTTTACGTATTATGTTTGGTGGCTAACTGGTTACTGGTGTAAATGAATTCCAACCTTGGAACAGATAATACTGATGATGGCATTGAAGGTGATGTGGTCACAACACCAAAACTTATGCAAAAATTTGTGGTGCCTGCCTCCGTCGTTCGCGGTAATTACCATAAACTCCAAATTATTCATGATGCTTATGTTACATGAGTCTTTACTAATAAGTGATAATCACATGCTAATGTATTAAACTATCTGTTGGTTGTAGGAAGATGTTGTTAAAAATAATGGTCATGAGGAATTACACATGTTTTACAAAGATGACTGGGCTGTTCGTTTTGATCACCTGAGATTGGTAGAATGTTTCATTTAATTGTCTCTAATCGTTAGATGTTGTATGCACTGCCTCCTTTTTTACATAAGCCAATTAACGGATTTGTTCAAAAATTTGATATACGTTATAGATTTATGTCCCAGTAGAAGACCAGCGTGGACACTGGTACCTCATGGTCATTTCATTAGATGATCGCAAGATCTATCATTTGGACTCGCATCTGACCGAGGACGTGGTCGCAGAAAGAAGGTCCACCATCAGAAACACCGTGAGTATAAGTGAATTTTATAATCACATGTTTGAGAAAAGAAGCTATAATAAGCTATATCTTCTTAATTTATCAGGGAGTTGCGCTAAATAAGCTGGTGGAAACGGTGTATGAAAGTTCATTCTCACTCCACGTGATGACAGACTTTGAATACTGGGATATTGTGGAGGCAAGAGGGATCCCAAACTGTGGAACCAGGTATCAAATTTCTTCCAATCGACAATCACTTTCCATATACAATTGGTCAAACTGAACCCGTTGTGTTGTATTGGCAGCGACAGCTCTGCACTATGGGTGGTAGAGTGGATGAATATGCAGAACAACTTCACAAGCAACACTCTTGGTGTGGTATGATTATATGGCAATTCTGATGTGTTGTGTTTACAATAAATTATCACCATTTAACCCCAAAAATAATCTTTGTTAACTATTTCACATTTCACTTCCAGATGAATGAGATTGTCACAAGGATGGCCGTAACTATGCGTTTGCTTATGGGAAACCATAACGACTGCAACAACGAGCTGATTCAGAAGTCGAAGGAATACTGGAAAGTTATGACAACCACGACTTAGACAATGAGAATGTGCGGTGGCCATTTGTTTAGATATTTGGAAGGCAATGTGGACCATGTTTTGTTGATTGAAACTACTACTATGATTGTCTGTAATATATTTTTAGGATAATTTGCTTGCTGCTTTATGCAGTTTTGTGTAATTTGGACCGCCCTTTGCTGCTTTATGTTGCTTACATTGTTATGTGCTAGTTGTTGTGTCCTTGGGTGTGGATATATTGATGATGGCAAATAACAACAACGCATTATGTGAAGTAATTGGCAGAGGATTGAACTGTAGGCTGCAGCGAATGCTGTTGAAGGAGCGGTTTGAATGGTTGCACCTAAGGCTTCTGTGCTTGCACCAAAGCATTTGATTCGAGGAAAGTAATGATATAATAGTAGCTTCCACTGAAACTATGTTGATATTGTAAAATAGAAATGTAACATGAAGAATATTTAAATTATGTTGATGCACCTTTAATTGTTATGTTCCATTGAATTGAAAAATTATGCTATTTATTTTTGCATTTTCATATTGCACTAAAGGTACCAAAGTTTTGAAATAGTACAGGTAAGCAATCCTGTCCCGGGACCTTTCGGGTTATGCAAAGTTTTTTTTCATGCATTTATTTGTACTGCTTTAGAAATTTTGGTGCTGTTCTATTTTAATTTAATTTGGCTGGTTTCATAATCAAAATTGTGCATTGTATTTTTATCACAAATAATACAATATGAATTTACTCTATCTAAGTAATATTTAGAACATTGTTGATTAATTTATGAAATATATTATGTTGAATTAGGGAAATTACAATACAACAATAGATGAATTTCAATGTGCTTTAGGATAAAATTACAGCAATTCACTTCTTCAGTTACATCAACTTCCAGCCTTGGATATATTAAAACTAACAAGACACAATGTCTGTTACAATAAGCATACCAAATGCCTATTACAAAACAAATCCCACATTTGCAACACAGCACCCAAAATTACAAAATCAGTATAAATGCCAATTATATTATCCAATACAATAAACTACAAATACCACCTCTTACTTCACCACATTCCCATTCTTAACCCATTCTTAACAGAAACAGACACCTTCCTTGCCAAACAAGCAGCATAACATCATTTTGGCATTGCTTCATCACTTCACTGAATTTCAAACTGAAAATCCATAGTCATTACTTAACCTTACAGATGCTGATTGTAAAGAACTATCTGCAGGAGGCTCTCCATCTACTCCAAGAGTAGGGCAACATCTTCTGTTGTGACCAGCTGCACCGCATATCCCACACGTCTGTGTCCGCATACGTCTCTCTGATGTACCAACAGTACCTGGTCCACAACCCTTGCTTCTTGAACATGAAGGGTTAAGTATATTCACCAACTCCTCTTCAACATCTATGTTATCTGGAACATCTTCATTGTTGTACTTCGATTTAAGCCTACAAAGTTCAGTAGTAAGATATTCTAAATATTTTTTGTAATCATCAACATCCATATATGACAAGTCAGCGACCTCCTTACTAAGATTCACCAAAGTAGCGTGTCTAGCAACCAAATGTGAATCCCAGTAGTGGGAACCATCTTTATAACTTCCACTAATAGACTCCTTCGCATATAATGACCAACGATTCAACACAAGATTCTCAGGAAATTCTACAATATTAAGATAAGCCATCACAGTAACAATGTGCTCACAAGGAATCCCAATGGATTCCATTCTAAGACACGAGCATCTGAAATCGTTATTCGATGGACAGTGGGAAACACGCCATCCATGCCCTTCGTCTCTGTATTTTGTCACTGCATAAATGGTAACTGATGCCATATCTTGAATATCTAATACAGATGTTAAGGTTACCTTTTTCATAACAGATCGTACCATTTCAAATATCTCTTTTGTCCAGTGCTTTGATGCTGACCTCTCAAGCGCCCTAAGATTGGTATGCAACACTGCCTGTCCATATTGGGATTCAAAATCAGCTTGAACCTCTCTAAATCGAAAATATGCCACACACCTATGGAACTGCTTAACAAAATCAGTCATATTCATCTTCGAGTGTACAAACTGTCCCATATGACTATGAAATGCTTCGCACCGCGATGTCGTTCTTATTCCTGCAAAGAAATTTCCCCTAATATGAGTTGTTGCCCAAATCTTCCTTTTCTGGTACAATTCATTGATCCAATTATTATCTTCTAACCCAAACCTATCTAACATTTCATTCCACAGACTCTCAAATTTCCAAACATCGTGATCACCAAGCATTAATTTTTTGAAAACAGGGATGAAATTGGGATTGCTAATGTTGGAAATTGCATTTCGTAGGAGATGCCATGCACATAACCTGTGGTAACTGTTGGGAAAGACTTTCCTGATTGCATTTCTCATAGCAACATCACCGTCCATTATTACAGATAAAGGTGTCTTACCTTTCATTGCAACCAAAAACTGCTCCAGCAACCATACATATGTCCCTTCAACCTCATTTGAAACTATGGCAGTAGCAAATATAATCATCTGGTTATGGTGATTAACACCAGAAAAAACAACAAATGGGCACCTGTACTTATTTTTCTTGTATGTAGCATCAAAAGCAAGCACATCACCAAACAGTTGATAATTCTTTTGACTCTCACCGTCGCTCTAAAATAGGTTTTGCAACGTTCCATCCGCACCCACCGTGTGTGCAACAAGCATCAATGGATCTATTACACGAAGATCAATAAGATACCTGACAGCACCTTTAGCATCAGAAGACATCTCTTTCCTTTGTCTTGCAATTTGATTATGTACATCCTTCTTCAAAAATCCTACCTTATCATACCCCCCGGCAGCATTAGCGAATGAACCAATCATTTGAGTTACTTTGATTCCGGCATTCCCAAAATACTTAATTTGCATCTTATCTGACTTACTAAGCTTCCTATTACCTGCCAACAGCCTGCAGTGCTTCTCCTTTAACATTGCATGATTGTGCTCAAAGGTAAAAACTGTGACATACCAACGGTGTGAAATTATATCAATATGAACCCGAAATTTTGCTTCACATCCACACCGGGTTTCGTGCCTCGGACCACGTTTGCGATTATCTACTTTGTTTTTCCTAAATCCTGCAAGGTTACAAAGAAATGTTTGTTGAGTAACATCTCCACTCTTTTTTTTAATAACTTGACCTTTACGGACTGCAAAATCGTTCATCTTTGCAAACCAACAGTACCATGTGTAAGCTATTTCCAGACTTCCAAATTGCAGCTTCGAAACATCATCACATTGCAAGTTAAACATGTCCATATTTGCAATGTCGTCAAACTCATCAACAACAAATGATTCGTCTGGAATTTGATCTGAAGATATCGATTCATTCAATCTGTCCGAACCCCATTCCGATCCTTCCCCAGAAATTCCACCGCCGTTTGAATCTGTATTCCAATATTCGTGTCCACTAACATAACCGGAACCTATCTTGTCATCATAATCATCACCATCTAATTCGCCATCATCATCTCCATCTTCATCATCGTATTCACATCCGTAAAATTCATTATCTTCTTCCGCATCTTCATCATAGTATTCAACTTCTTCAAACTCAGAATCTTCATCAACAACTCTGTTGTCATATTCAACATTATCCAAGCATCCATCACTAACAAAATCCAGTTCACCGTCATCGTTAACACGACCATTCTCATGAAAAATCCCATCGTGTGCTTCCTAAAAAAATATAAATAACTAAATAGTAAATCAACCATCAATTAGGGTTACAACCACAAGATAAGATTGTTTGAAAATTGACTTACAGAGTTAACTTCCATTACTCCATGGCCAATAACGTCACCACCATCCATCTTTAACTCAATATCTGTTACTTTTACTAAGCGCAAAAACTTGCTTCAGACACAAATCGTTAATGGAAGAGGATCGAAAATGGAAGAAATGAAGAAGAAATCAGAAGGGAGCGCAAAAGAAGAAATCAGAAGGGAGCGCAAAAAGAAGAAATCAGAAGGGAGCACAAAAGAAAATGAAGAAGAAAATGGTTTCAGAAAAATAAAACGAAGAAGAGTAATGGCTGCAGAAAAAGAAATGAAGAAGGACAATGGAAGAAGGACACAGTGGAAGAAGGACGGTGAAGAAAGGTGTGTTGTACGTTTTCAAAAGGTGTAAGGGATGGTGGTGATATGGTGTGTGTTAGTGAAGTGAGTGACCATTAGGGACAGCTAATCTAACGGCTCTTGTTCATTTGGAAAAAAAAGAAGGAAAAAATGGTCTCTCACGGTGAGAGACCTATCCACGTTGCTCACCTTAGACAGCGCCTAAACAACGAACCAAAACTCTTATGCCTTACAAAGTATCTTCTTGGTTTATACTTTTTCTATATCTTTCCTTAGCCTAACATTATGCTACATGATTAGTACAAAATTACGATAATATAAAGATGCTTTTGAAAGAACCATATCATAACTAACTGATGAAAAAATTCATCATCATTTATTAAGAAAAATGCATATATAGCAAGCAATTCATGCAAAAGTTCCAGAAAATAGTTTTAGCTATTAAGAATATTTTGTAGCCACTAAAATAAATTTGTACTAATTGGAACATGTGTTGGGTTGTTTTGGGAGATGTCTTTGACTCTCTTTTTTGTAATTGTTGGTTAGCACCCCTTGTACTTTTTTTTTAATGTCATCTTTGATTATCAAAAATAAAATAAAACTGGAACATGATATCTTCCTATAAAAGTTCAACGGACAAATACTTGGATAGCAGACGAGAAGGTCACATGGCAAGTATGTGATTTAACCTGACCCATTTCCTCTAGTGGAGGACGTGGTAGACCACGTCTCAAACAAGTGCAATAAAACTCTGTCCAGAAATAGCTAAAGTATTTGTTGTATTGATCTTACTTTCAATATAATAGGATGTCTCATTCCGGTAACTCTTTTAACGAATCATATTCGCGAGACATGTAACTGAATTTGTAGCCGTTAAAACCAGTCTCCCCATTGACTCCTCCATCAGAATTCTCTATAGATACTTAGTTAGGCAGTTGAGAAACCACTCACTTTTTACACATTTTCTGCAAAATCTAGTACGGACCAATGAAATACGGAGTGAGCTTTCAAGACTTCAAAGTTCGACCAAAACCAATTACCAGAGTAACTCTTAAAAACACATGATCTCCCTCTTGGAGCTCAAGTGCTTTCCTTCGCTTATCATCCTAGCTTTTCTGGCGACTCCGCGAAGCTCTCATCTTCACTTGGATCACCTTGATCTCCTTTGTCGTCTGTTGTATAATCTCAGGTCTAATCATAACACTCTCTCCCGACTCATACCAACATAAAGGTTTCCTACACCTTCACCATACAACGTCTTAAACTGTGCAATTTCAATACTCGAATGGAAATTGTTGTGGTAGGTAAACTCGATCAACGATAAAAAGCTATCCCAAGCACCTCCTTGTTCTAGAGCATAAGCTCTCAATAAATCTTCTAAGGATTGAATAATCCTTTATGTCTGACCATCAGTCAGTGGATGATAAGAAGAACTCAAACGCAACTTCGTACCCAAAGCTTTATGCAAACTCTCCCTAAACCTCGACGTAAATCTCAGATCCCTTTCAGACACAATACTGGATGGAATTCCATACAAACTGACAATCTTCTCAATGTACAACTCTGCTAGATTCTCTAAATGATAGTTAAGTCAAATCAGAATGAAATGAGTCGATTTAGTTAACTTATCCACAATAACCTAAATAGTATCACAACTCTTCATTATTCGTAGAAACCCAGACACAAAGTACATTGAAATGTTGTCTCATTTCCACTTAGGAATAGACAACTGTTGCATCAAACTCAACTGCTACCGATGTTCAATCTTTGACTTCTAACAAGTCAAACAATTATAAACAAACTCGGTCACTTCCTTCATTCATGGTCAACATACTACTATAAAAAATAAGTTACACCTCGAACGCAAAATACATTTAACATCGGCTACAGAAGCGAGATAGCAAAGGGCGTCATAAAAAGTTGTCACTTTATCCCTCGGTGTTTTAAAAATATAAGGGTCAAGATATATGCACATGAAATTGAACTCCAATATCTGCATTTTAATAATTTTCAAAATAGTGCATCATACCTATCGGTTTATTAATAAAACTGAGGGGTAAGATAGATTATTTATTTTAAAACCCATTACATTGTTTACACAAAATACTAATAAATTAATTTGTTTACAAATTACATTGTTTACCCAGAATATTACATTGTTTAGACATAATATTAAATTAAAATTAATTTGTCAAAGAAGATAAAATGTTAGATCTTCGAATCATTGAATTTTGGGGAAGATCAAATGCTGAGTGCAGAATATTCTTTATGACTTTTGTTTGCATTTGTTTCTGATATAAAACAAAAAAAAGGATTTGATAAATAAATGATTTTCTGCTCAAATAAATATTTAAGAACACAAACCTTAAACCCAAATAATTTTCTGCTCTTGCAATCCATCATAAATATCTTTTTATGACAAATGCTCTTGAAAACCTTAAAGTGTTGAATGTAGATAGTTTCAAGCGCTTTAAGATGTTTCATTATCTGTTTTTGATATTTAGAATATTTTTATAATGAAAATTTTTTATGTTTCATGTGGATCACTAACGGTAGCGTCTTGAGCGTTGATACTCATGAAATGGACAAGGAAGATTTGTTTAACGACGGTGATCAATATCCTCAATAATCATGAAAAAAATGTTTATCCCTCGATTTAAAAAAAAAAACCTAGGTGAATAAACTTTTTTTTAACATTACATTATTTACCCTTAATATTAAAATTATTACAACAAATGCAGTTTCTTTAATCTATGAATTTTCCCAAAAATATTTTTAAATTTTCTTTTACAAATATATGGCCAACATACCTCTCAAATTATGCAACCTTAGTAATTTTAATTATTGTTGCATTAAAAAATTATAACAATCTTCGAGATTTAACACTCGTCATTCAGTTCATCAAATTTTTGGCACTGTTTCTAAAAATTGTTAGAATAATTTTAACAAGGCAATTCTTAATTTGACTAAGATTAATTTTTTAAAAAAACTTTAAGATACTTTATTTCATGAATACATTTGGAATCCATAACAAAACAGTGTAAGAAGTTTTAAAAGTAGCACTAAAGTTAAGCTGAGACTTTATTGAACTCTGTTTCAACTGCTTTCTTAAGCATGCTGTCTTCTTCCAACACCATTTGAATTGGCATGAAACCCATTCCATCTGCCATTGCAAGCATCATCTGCTTTGTTTCTGTCTTGAATTCTTCCAGATCAACTGTGCCATTCAAATTGTGATCAAATTGTATGAATAAGGATGCATAAACACGAGCAAGCTCATCTGGATCCGGCTCCACATCAATACCAAAATGTGTTTCGAAAACCCTCAAACCCTGAAGCTCCTTCAACATCTCGTCATAAGACAGAAGACCATCATTATTTGTGTCGAGACGAGCAAACCGATTGCCTACCGTGTTCTTAAATGCTTTCTTCATCTTCAAGGAAGTGGACAATGGTGGCACCATCTAAAATTTCTACACTCATGTTTCTGTTTTACTTATGTAAAATGGAAGGTAATTTTGTTTGTGTGGACAAAGAAAGTAATGTTTTTGCAAATGCTAGTTGGTTGATGAGAAGAGTTGGAAAATTGCTACTATATATATATATAGGCATTGGTAAATGGTAATGAGTTTTAAAAGTATATATTCTATAACCACTAACATGGTATAGAAACCATGTGTTGTTTAATATGTGTATTTCTTTATTCATTGGTCAAACTGAGATTCCAATGGATGCTTTCTAAACCGTTGGTTACTGATTTTTGTAAATTGTTCCCTATCAAGAGTAAGTACATAAATATACGGTTGAAACGAACTCCAAATAATATAGCGAAGCATATGAACAATGATGTAATAATAGTTATTTATTTTTGTCATCAAAGTAATGAAAGTAGTTGTGTCAACGTCTTAGAGTCAGAGTTTGTGGTTTTATTTATTGGGTCATGCTAACGAGTGCCCCAGGAGCACTCTTTAAGCATTCTAAATAAAGAAAATATTCTTTCAAAAGTTCACCATTTCAATTTTCGATGCATAGAAAAACTTACTTTTTAAAGCTATTAAAGAGTGCCCCTGGGGCACTTGTTAGCATTTCCCTTATTTATTTATTAGACATGAGGTTTTAGTTTAAAGTCATAAACAACGATACTCACCGCTAATTTTAAGATTATTCAATGAATCAAATTTCTTATGATTTAAAAAGGATCTTCTTGGTTTATTCTTTTTATATACTCCGATATTTCCTTACCCTAACATTATAACATTATGCTACATGATTAGTACGAAAATAAAGTTAATCTTTCAATATCTTAATGGTATAATAATTATTATAGATTAATCTTAAATTTTATATGTTTGATTTTAACATGATAGTATGTTTCAATTCAACAGTTGATTTAAAAAAATATTTATTCGACATGAAGTTATGAGCGAGTGTAACTTGTGGTGCAACTCTTCAGTTGTGGTGCAACTCTTCAGGTGTAATTTGATCCCTTATATATATATATATATATATATATATATATAAGGAGAGATCAAATTACACTCGTAGAGTTACACTCGTAGAGTTACACTCGATCATAACTTCAAATCGGATAAATATTTTTTAAAATTAACTATTGGATTGAAACATACTATCATATAGATCATATCGATAAAGTTTGAGATTAATCTATAATTATTTACTATGTCATTGAATTACTTCAAAATTAACATTATATAAAAGTTTATTTTGAGGTTAATCTTTGGATTTCTTGATGGTATATCAAATCATAATAGATTAATCTCAGACTTTATAGGTATAATTTATATGATAGTATGTTTCAATCCAACGGTTGATTTTAAAAAATATTTATTTGAAATGAAGTTATGAGCGAGTGTAAAAGAAAATACGCTTTTTTTTCTCCATAAAATACTCTTTGCTATTAAGAATATTTTGTAGCTATTAAAATAAATTTATATTATATTAGTAATTGGAATAAGACATCTTCCATAGAGGTCCAAAGTGTCTGATCCACCAACTCTCCAACAATTAAGTAACGAGACGAATAACTAGGTAGTAGATGTTATACCCCAAAATTTACCCGACATAATTTGCATCTGTCAGTTTATTAAAGGCGTTAAAAATTAGGAGCCATAGGGTTTAATATACCTATTATTAAATTCGCTCTCCTATAAAATTCCCGTATAAATTGGTTCAAAATAAGTAAGGGTGTAAATAGCAAAATCTCTAAATCCAATCAGCACTTGGCCCACTCCTTTTGTTTTGTTTTTGCTTCTGAAAAAAAAATAGAGAGGTGTGTTTTTTTTAGAAATAGAAAAGTTGAAGCCCAATAGGCCCATTTGTTCCATTTAATCATTTCTATCCAAATAAAATTATTATTATTAATTAATTTCATTTGCTACCAACTATAATTTATTATTATTCCGTATTATTAATTCTCATTACTGATGTTAGCATTAGTATTAGGATTATTAATATTGAATAAATATTGTTAGTTAGCAGTGTGATTAAGTATTAATATAATTATCAGGTGTTTTAAGGGGTATTGTTAAATTATTATTTTGATTAATTATGTTATTAAATTAACTAATTTAATTAAATAATAATTGGATCAGAATGGGGCAAACTAGTGATATTGGGCCATGGATCGGCATTGGGCCGAATGGATCAAAGCAGTAAACCGGGTCAGGAGGACCCGCTCCCTGTTCGTCTTCTCTACGCCCCAAACCCTAGCGCTGCAACCTGCGGCCGCCGCAGCCATCAAACCCTAGCAAAAACCCTATCCTCTTGCGTTGCTGCCCAGGCCCATGGATCAAGATACGAATCAGAATACACAGCAAGACAATAACATCATCAAATCTTCACAAATAAAATCGAACCTTAACAAATATAAAATCAAATGAAAGAATATTACAAGGAGAAGATCGGAATGAATTTACAATCAAAAATCAAACTAACCTAAATCAATCTAAGTTTTCCTAATTAAAACCTAAACCTAACTATAAATTGAAAGGAAATTAGATGAAGAGGGGGGATTTTTCTGAAAAAACCAGAGCGCCGCCACTCTTCCACGTCCATCTTCATCAGCGAGCCGCACCTGCAAAACGAAAGAGGAGAGAGAGATCAGAGCGAGGGGGAGCTAACACGTTCCTGAATTCAAGAATTTAAGGTAATCCAACATCAAACTTAGCTTAAGGCTCATTCGATTGCATAATTATGTGTATTTATCTGTGAACTTGGGTTCGATTTGGGGTTTTAGGGTTTATGTTCATAGGTTAGTGTCATACCCCAAAATTTGCCCATGTTATTTTTCACACATAAAAACAGATCAAAACACAAAAGCTCCAAAACACACTCTCCTATACAAAAACTCTGAATTATGGTTTGACTAATTCAATGGAAAATCATTGAATCAATGACTCAAGGTGGTTCCATAGGGTCACCAACATCCCAAAGAATCTCCATGTAAAGTTTCAAGTCAAACAGAGCAAATTGAGTCCCTCAAATCCTGATTAGGTCAACGGTCGACTCTCAAGGGCAAAACCGTCATTTCAAGTCAATATACAAAATATTTGGTCAACAACATCCTCATAACCCTAAAATCATCATTTGATCAAGGGTTGATCATGATGATGCAAGGAAAGATCAGAAAAGTCAAAAGTCAAAAGTTACTATTTTGGGCATGAACTGAAAAAGTCAACCAAACCTTGAAAACTCACCAAATATTCATACTTCATCAGAAAAATTCCCACCAAAGCTCATTTTGAAGGGAATTCATTCCTCTATCCAATGGCCCAAGAATCAGAGCTCATAGGTCAATAATCTAAGAGATATGGCTTCATACATTATAGGTCCTTTTCAAAAGTCAACAAGAAGACACTTTTTTCAAAAGGGCATAAAATGAGAATGGAAAATAATTTTGATATGAGACCAAAGACATTGGTTAGAGGACTTCTAAGGTTCCCAAAATGTCCTAGAACACTTCCATACCTCAAAAATTGAGAGAAATAGGCCTTGCTAAAGTTGGACTATTTTTGGAAAAGATGTGAAGAGAAAAGGTTCAAAATTCCAAAACATTTCCAAATGGGCTTATGTTTTTTTTCGTCCAAACTTTGTCTTAGGCCCATGCACGTCCCAAAAATATATGTCTTTATATTTTTATTATTTTTATTGATATTTATGGTTTTTATTTATTAAAAATTATAATTTAATCATGAAAATAATAAAAATAAGAGATATGATTTTTTCTTCAATTATGAGCCAAAGATTCAACCAATATACACTCAAAAACAAATCAAATTCGTGCACACATGATTTAGTGAAAAAAGATTGAGATTGAGACCAAAATAGAAGCTTGTGCTATAATTTTCAAATCAAATTTTCTCTACATACAAATCAAAGATTCAAGAAGATTTTGCCAAGTTTTGTTGACCTAAACTCTTCTCCTATATAAACACAACAAGTAGCAAGCCTGAAAGAGGGAGGACGGCAGTCAAAGGACCCCTAACTCGAGTGCAAAGTTGGAGGAAAATTCAAGTTCGACTTGGAATTAGAAGAGATTTCAAAAGGTTTCAGGCATTGCAACACGTTCCTGGGAGTTTGTTGAAGCTAATCAAACCCCTACACACGATCAGAACCTCTGGAATTGTCTCAAATAAGCCACGGTTTGCGCTCACTTTTTCTTGCTCGATCCCATTAATTCATGCATTGTTAACATGATTTGTTTACATATTTTTGTTTCTAATGATGCATATAATGATTCTGGATAGTTTAATTGAGGAATCTGTGCTTGATGTGGATTTCTCCATGTTAGGGTTTACGTTCTTGAAATTAGGGTTTTCTGTTTTAGCCCAAATTAGGTTTCGATTGTGGTACAGGTGAGTTCGTGACGATGAGACGAGTGAGACTATGGTCTCACTTTTGATTTTCTGTGCTTGTATGAGGATTATCATGTTTAACAGGTGTAATAGACATAGCCTTTTGCACCTAATCGATGAAAAGCGCTGTAAAAAGCTTTTCTGCAGATTTCCATCGAAGAAGACGATGTGTTGTCAACTAACCATTGGCTCGTTTCAAAACATTAAGCGCGCGTTTGGCATTATTTGAATTATTATTTTTTTTTTTATATTGCTCTTTTGTCAATTGAGTATCAGACAGCCTTCGCAGCACAATTGGTTAGAGGCGCATGGATGGGTCTGTGGGTGAGCAAGTTCGAACCCCTGGTAAGTTATGTTTTTTGATAAATTGTTATGTTATAACATGCCATCAGATCCTGTGTCATCATCATATGCGTACCCACCGTGCACGCTCGACATCCACCCTTGGATCTCCAACAAGTCCAAATCCAACGCATCTGGGGAATGAGGAGCGCCATGCACTCTCATGGCCTAGCAGCACCAGATTCAAGCTGAGTGTTTCTTTTGTTCTTTTTTAATTCTTTTATTATATTTAGTTATATTTATTTATATTAATTTTATTTTCTTAATAAAATATTATATATATTTATATATTTATTTTAATTATACTTTTAAATCATATATTTATTTTAATTATACTTTTAAATTATATATTTGTTTAATTATATTTATTTCCTTTTTCTTGTTCTAATTTATATTTAAATATGTGTATTATTTCAAAAATTCATATTTATTTTGTTTTTATTCCAAAAATTCCTAAAAAATATATATTACACTCGATTCAATTTTCTCATCCGGATTTAATTAATTAGGTCGCAAGACCAATAATTAATTAAATTAGTTTATCGTTATATTCCATTTGAATTTTAACCAGGATTTATTCTACACTGAGAATTCTTCGCCATGCCTTTTCAGGGTTATCAACATGGTTCACTCCGACAACGCGCCCGATCAAAAACCCAGAGCTAAGTACCTTATCTTTAAAGCATATTTTAATTTCTTTTAAAAATCAGGGGTTTGTCTTGCCTTCACTGTTTCTGCCTTGCCTTTTTCAGGATTACCCCGAGGCTTCCCGCCAACCATATCAGATCAAATTCGAAGCTAAGTGTCCTTTCTCTATTTTACTTTTAATTTCATTATTTTTTTTACTTTTTATGGTTAATAAAGTTCGCCTCCGAACCGATGATGCACTCACCCTCTTTTGTTTGTCATTTTTTCTTTCAGGGTTTGTCAAATGCCAAAGCTATGTCATTGGTAACCCTAAATCTTTTCTTTTTTTATTATTATTATTACTTGTGTCAAACCCTATTAAGGGATCCGCTGGTTACAATTCCCCTCTCCTCCGCTGGTTTCATTTTCCCCCTTCCCTTTATTGCTTTATATACTGCGTGGTTAGTAATTTAGGGAGTGCAACTCGTTAATTGAATTAGAATAACTAATTAAAAGATAAATATCTGAATTGAATCACGTGATTGGTGCACACACGCACGCTTTTTGGGTAACCCTCTCTGTTGCCTGTTGCCTTGTTGCCTGTTGCCTTTGTGTTTTTGCAGAATAAGCCACGTCCCTCGAATTCGATGATACCTCAGCCATGTTGCCTCGATAAAAAGGTCACGACCCTAATGATGTTGCCTTCGATACACAAATGACCTCGACCCTCGGATGTTGCCTACGAAAAAAGGCTGAGGTATCTTCTGGTTGCCTACGAAAAGGCTTATTCTGATCCTTACCTTAGACTACCTGCCCTTCTATGGCATGGGACAGTCTTATGGCAAAGGATGCTTCGATGACCCTTCAACCTCCAAACGAAAGGCTTCCTGCCCTCTTATGGCAAGGATAGACCCTTTCATTCTGAATGGCAAAAAGAGACCTATCATCTGAGTTTAAGGTAATTGCCCCTAATTGCCTTGCAATGCTCAAACCTTTTTATTATATTCTTTCTCATAATTTTTCAAAAGGGCAACGCTCATTTACGAGCTAAAGTCCCTATCTCTTTCATCTACTTTTTTCTAAACAAATGAGCAAGCAAAGCAATTAAGAGCCCATGGAAAACCATGGATGCAAAGGGTGCCTTACACCTTCCCTTTGCATAAATTACCCCCCGAACTTAGATTTCTTTTAAAAGGTTTTTTTTCTGTTTCTTTTTGCCTTTCCGAATTTGTTTGGATAAAATAAAAGTCGGTGGCGACTCTTGCTTACCGCGACATTCCGATTGATAAAAAGTCAGTTCACCGTGTTACAGAACTGGCGACTCTACTGGGGACAAATTTTCGATAAAAGAGGGGTTACCTTAAAAGTTTAGGATTCATTTAAATGTTTTCTATTGTTTGCTTTGTTTGATTTAATTTTGCAGGGCTGTTTTGGGTATTCTGTTGTGTGAAAGATCCTAACCCGGATCTGAGTACCTTAGGTATATGGCATGAGATCAAGGAGACTGCACAGCGTATACTGATGTGGTTGATCTGATGGCCATCGTTAGTGTGACACATTGGTTTGTCCTGGTGTTCCTTGGGATCCGACCTGAGGAAATGCTTGGCTGCCGCGTGGTGTCATTAAGCACTAATTCGCCCTTAGAACCTTAGTCGAACTTGACTTTGGCCTTTTAGAAAGTAGCGAGATGGCTGGCTTTGGTTCCGACTGAAGTTGGTTGATACTCGAAGCTACACTCATATGGACTGGACTTTCAGGACCTTTTCGGTTGGCGATTCGATTGCCGAACTGAGATAAGCGCCTTTGAGAAAGGTCAATGATATGAGCTCCCTAGAACCCGATCTTTATATAGGACAGGTTTGAACCAACTAAACTTCAGGGGGAGGGTACATACCTTTGGGCCACGTGCAAGCCTAACCATAAGGAAAAATTGTGTGACATGTGTGACTTGTTTGTGTTTGCTACTAACCTTCATTTCCTTGCAGGTTTTGTTGAAAGGACCTGTTTGTCCTTACAATCTCACACTATGCCTAACAAACTTCATTCGCATAACATCATGACATCATGACATCATAAGCATAACATGATTAACTAACCCTTTCAAGGATCTTAGGAATTTAGGACGCACAAATTCAGGTGCTCTTATCAAGGACTGAATTCCTATCTAGGGGCAAGAGGATTTATTTTCCTCAGGCCACGTACCTTCCAATTCAAAGACTCAGTACCTATCAAGGGGCAAGAGGATTTATTTTCCTCTAGCCATGTGCCTTCAAATTTAAGAGTATCCCGAATCAGAGGCTATGACCCACTTGATATGGTGAGCTCGATTCTCAAAAGAAGGATGTTCAAAGACAAAGTTCATATTTCTTCAAACGAAGATGCGACCAAATCATTTCTAATGTTGCTAACTAAATTCCCAAGGATCCTTGAAAACATTTCATTTGCATTCATAACATTGCATAACAGGTTTCCTATGATGGGTTTCTCATCCTTCCTCGCTGTTTATTTCAGCATCATGGATCTCGAACAATCAGTTAAGGATCTCCAAGCTCAAAACACTGAGTTCCAAGCCTTAATTCTGAATTTGTCCAAGGGGCAAGAAGAGCTGAAAGCCATGCTGACTAAAAAGAAGGAGAAGAAGGGTAAGAAGACTAAGGTGAAAAAGCTTAGACCAATCTTGCAACTTAGGGATGCTGAAACCTCTGAAGACAGTGATGAGGATGAGCAAGATGATGATGCTAGTATCAAAACCGATGCAAAAAGTAACCACGATTCTGCCAAACTCTCTGAAGAAGAAGAGGACTATTACCATGAGGACGAACATCCCGATGACAAGTACAAGATGTTAGAAGAGCGTCTGAAAAGTGTGGAAATTCAGAAGGTACCTGGGCTGGATTTTGAAGAGCTTGGACTTGTGCCTGGGGTCGTTATTCCTCCAAAATTCAAAACTCCCGCCTTTGCTAAGTATGATGGAGTCTCTTGTCCTAAACTACACTTGAGGTCTTATGTAAGGAAGATTCAACCTCACACTGCTGATAAGAGGCTCTGGATCCATTTCTTTCAGGAAAGCTTATCTGGAACTCAACTCGAATGGTACTATCAACTGGAAAGTACCAACATCCATACCTGGGAGGATTTAGTCGTTGCCTTCTATAAGCAATACCAATATAATTCCGATCTCGCACCAACTCGCATGCAACTACAAAGCATGTCTATGGGACCTAAAGAAAGTTTCAAAGAGTACGCACAAAAGTGGAGAGATCTAGCTGGAAGAGTCCGACCTTCTTTGAATGATAGAGAGTTGGTGGACATATTCATGGGCACGCTAACTGGGCCGTTCTATAGTCACTTACTGGGTAGCTCCTCATCTGGCTTTACTGACCTCATACTGACTGGGGAACGTGTCGAGAGTGGCATTCGAAGTGGTAAGATTCAAATAGCGACATCCTCAGGTACTACAAAGAAGCATTTCAATGGGAGGGCAGATTCCAATGCTGTGTATGGGCAGAAAAGGATAAACCATGATCAATCTATTGGGGCAGTTCTGAGCTCCACACCGGCGCCTCAACAAGGTCGTCAAGACAAACAAGTTACATCCAGACGTCAATTCACAAAGATCAATATGTCACTAGCTCAAGCACTACAACACTTGTTGAAGTTAAAGTTGATCACTCTAAAGGATCCCCCTAAGAATCCTAGTACTTCTCCTCGAAGCTATAATCCCAATATGAGGTGTGCATACCACTCTGATAGTCCTGGTCATGATACGAATAGCTGCTGGACATTAAGGAACAAAATCCAAGATATGATCGATGCTGGAGAAGTCGAGTTTGATCCTCCTGAGACTCCTAATGTAGCTGCTAATAATGTGGATGGCTAGAAGGATAAACTTTTAATCATTAGTTTTACTTTCGTTTGCAAATTCCTATTCTGTTTGTGTAAACATTCAAATTATGATAGACATTATCTATTTTTAATAATCATCATCAGTGCATTGCATATGTTTGTCTTGAATAATTTATTTCGTTATCACTCATTTTAAAGTTATGTCTTTACTTTACATATGTTTTTATGATACTCCACTCCTGCTAAAACTGTAAGCCTTTTGAGGGAGGATGACGAAAACGATACCGCAGCCTCATACAGTATGCTTTTGAGCGGACTATGCTGACGATGTACAGGCATTATTTCAATTCCTAAACAGTGGAGATACAAGGATGTTAATCCCTCGTCAACCCTTTTGAGCCTAAGGAGTAGAAGTTTTCTTTCTTGCACAATTTAAAACCCTTGATCATAACCTGGGGCAGGATAGTTCTCAGTTTAATTTGGCTGTGCATTCTATTTCAAGAAAATCGTTCATTACGCCTTTCAACAAAGGGTTCAATCACAAGCGATCATCCGTACACATCAAAGAAATGTTGGAGATGTCAAAAGCCAATGATGGTTCATCAATCGTCAAGCGAGGCAGTCAATATCTTTCAAAAAAGAAAAAAAAAGTGAAAAAACATATATACCAAGAAAAGCCTGCTAAAGTCAAAAATAAAAAAGAAGACTTAGGCAAAAATCAAGGCGTCCCGCTGACTGTAAGTTCAAAAGAGACAGTTCAGGCAAAAGTTAGGGATATCAAAAAATGAAAGAAGAGAAGTTAATAAATTCCTAAACAACACAATGTTGTGACTACCAAAAGGAAGAAGTGACTGCCATCTCAAAAGTTCTCTTTGTTTGCGAACCATCAACATTATCAAAGGCGCAAATCCAAAAATCTCTTGGAGCCTGAATGCATAAGTCGAACCAACTGAGCTTAGGAATGAAGAACATCACGAAGAAGGGGATGGGTATAAATAAACTTTGAGCCTTTATCCTTTGTTTCTTAAACCGTGAACTAAACCACGTTACAACCCCTTGAAAGTCCTAATTGAAGCATGGTTAGTTCGAAAGCATACTGTCACCAAAAAGGTATCCCGACTCCTTAAGGTTTACTAAAATGCTGAGTGGATATTTCGCTTCTACAAAAAATAGCATGTTTTACAAATATCACGCTTTTACATCTCTTGTTTTAATGTTTTTTTAAAAACTCAAGACAAACGTATGCATTGCATCTCATGAATTCATTATTAAACATATTCTGCTACGTAATTTCAAATGTTAGCATCAGAATAAATTTGCACAGGGTATGGCTAATGACTGAAAGTTATCCCGACAAACAAAATCACTCCAAGAAGCCATGTCTCTTATGTATACAAGGGGCATGACATGTTTTTCCCAATCAATCTGGGGCAATCAAGTCAAGATTCGAAGAATCTCTCAAAATGCCAAAAGTCAAAGGCATTCATCCCAAGTGGACTTCCAACTATTTCCCGATCAATCTGGGGCAATCAAGTCAAGATTCCGAGAATCTCTCATGGATGCTCGAACGATCAGGAGCATACATCCAAGTATATCTAAAGCTAGTCCCCAATCAACATGGGACACTGTCTTGAGCCTACGATTACTGGGGGCATATCGCCCATAGTGTACATCTCACAAAGTCCTCGCGAGGCGAATCTTTCTAAAGTTCCTGCTAACTAGGGCAAATCTATGCAAGTCCAGTCCGACATCTTGATCAATACTCAGCGGTGTGTCCCAATACAAATCCATGAATGGCAGCTATAATACTGGGGGCAACTTTCAAGACACCCATGTCTCCCCCACAGAGTCGGGTTCACAAGATCATATCCCCACAGAGCAATCATTAAGAAGATATCTTCAAATGCTCTCGTCCCGACAAGGATATGGCTCCCCAATAGAGTTTACATCTTCAACACAACCGGTTTCTTCAACACTTCGCTCTTCTCCAACATGGTTTACTAATATTTTTTATTCCCAATCAGGGTGCATCAAGTTACTGATTGTCCCCAAGCAGAAATCATAAATCCCCAGATGAGCATCTTCAAAAAAGATCATATATCAAAATCACAATGATGCAGAGATTTATTTTCTCAATCAAGGACAAACCACATTCTGACATCATATATCATAAACATGTTCATACATTGCATACATTGTCTCATATACAAGTTTCTCATTTATTTTGAGAAACTCATAACACATGCATCATAACATTGCATAAAGACTAACTCTACTTTTCTCAGGACATAAGTACAAGCAGATAAACAATATCTACGATCTAATTCAGTTACTATGAATGGTACTGACACGATCATCTCTCCAAGACCTAATTTGGCCACCACGAATGGTGCTGACACAATCAAAGAAAGAAACAGACTTAATCACAACACGCAAATCAGAAAAGACCACGACAACGGAGTCACGATAAAGGAATCACGACAACTGAGTCACGATGATGGAATCACGACAACTGAGTCACAATAAAGGAATCACGGCAACTAAGTCACGATAAAGGAATCACGACAACTGAGTCACGATAAAGGAATCACGACCACTGAGTCACGATGATGGAATCACGACAACTGAGTCACGATGATGGAATCACGACAACCGAGTCACGATGATGGAATCGCGACAACTGAGTCACGATGATGGAATCACCACAACGAAGTCACGACAATGGAGTCATAACGATTAAGTCACATGTCTAATCCTGGTATTCAGTACAGAAACAATCATGACAATAGAGTCACTACAATTAATTCACTTCACACTATCCAGATGGCATCTTTAAGCCCATTTCCGACAAAAGTCCCTACTTTAGCTAGGGCAAATTTCTTGGTATTCTAGTGTTCAATCATCTTCCACCTTCAGATACCGACTGGCATACAGACCACTCTACATCTTCAGGTTTAAGATAATTGAACAGGGGCAGCTGTCATACCCCAAAATTTGCCCATGTTATTTTTCACACATAAAAACAGATTAAAACACAAAAGCTCCAAAACACACTCTCCTATACAAAAACTCTGAATTATGGTTTGACTAATTCAATGGAAAATCATTGAATCAATGACTCAAGGTGGTTCCATAGGGTCACCAACATCCCAAAGAATCTCCATGTAAAGTTTCAAGTCAAACAGAGCAAATTGAGTCCCTCAAATCCTGATTAGGTCAACGGTCGACTCTCAAGGGCAAAACCGTCATTTCAAGTCAATATACAAAATATTTGGTCAACAACATCCTCATAACCCTAAAATCATCATTTGATCAAGGGTTGATCATGATGATGCAAGGAAAGATCAGAAAAGTCAAAAGTCAAAAGTTACTATTTTGGGCATGAATTGAAAAAGTCAACCAAACCTTGAAAACTCACCAAATATTCATACTTCATCAGAAAAATTCCCACCAAAGCTCATTTTGAAGGGAATTCATTCCTCTATCCAATGGCCCAAGAATCAGAGCTCATGGGTCAATAATCTAAGAGATATGGCTTCATACATTATAGGTCCTTTTCAAAAGTCAACAAGAAGACACTTTTTTCAAAAGGGCATAAAATGAGAATGGAAAATAATTTTGATATGAGACCAAAGACATTGGTTAGAGGACTTTCTAAGGTTCCCAAAATGTCCTAGAACACTTCCATACCTCAAAAATTGAGAGAAATAGGCCTTGCTAAAGTTGGACTATTTTTGGAAAAGATGTGAAGAGAAAAGGTTCAAAATTCCAAAACATTTCCAAATGGGCTTATGTTTTTTTTCGTCCAAACTTTGTCTTAGGCCCATGCACGTCCCAAAAATATATGTCTTTATATTTTTATTATTTTTATTGATATTTATGGTTTTTATTTATTAAAAATTATAATTTAATCATGAAAATAATAAAAATAAGAGATATGATTTTTTCTTCAATTATGAGCCAAAGATTCAACCAATATACACTCAAAAACAAATCAAATTCGTGCACACATGATTTAGTGAAAAAAGATTGAGATTGAGACCAAAATAGAAGCTTGTGCTATAATTTTCAAATCAAATTTTCTCTACATACAAATCAAAGATTCAAGAAGATTTTGCCAAGTTTTGTTGACCTAAACTCTTCTCCTATATAAACACAACAAGTAGCAAGCCTGAAAGAGGGAGGACGGCAGTCAAAGGACCCCTAACTCGAGTGCAAAGTTGGAGGAAAATTCAAGTTCGACTTGGAATTAGAAGAGATTTCAAAAGGTTTCAGGCATTGCAACACGTTCCTGGGAGTTTGTTGAAGCTAATCAAACCCCTACACACGATCAGAACCTCTGGAATTGTCTCAAATAAGCCACGGTTTGCGCTCACTTTTTCTTGCTCGATCCCATTAATTCATGCATTGTTAACATGATTTGTTTACATATTTTTGTTTCTAATGATGCATATAATGATTCTGGATAGTTTAATTGAGGAATCTGTGCTTGATGTGGATTTCGCCATGTTAGGGTTTACGTTCTTGAAATTAGGGTTTTCTGTTTTAGCCCAAATTAGGTTTCGATTGTGGTACAGGTGAGTTCGTGACGATGAGACGAGTGAGACTATGGTCTCACTTTTGATTTTCTGTGCTTGTATGAGGATTATCATGTTTAACAGGTGTAATAGACATAGCCTTTTGCACCTAATCGATGAAAAGCGCTGTAAAAAGCTTTTCTGCAGATTTCCATCGAAGAAGACGATGTGTTGTCAACTAACCATTGGCTCGTTTCAAAACATTAAGCGCGCGTTTGGCATTATTTGAATTATTATTTTTTTTTTTTATATTGCTCTTTTGTCAATTGAGTATCAGACAGCCTTCGCAGCACAATTGGTTAGAGGCGCATGGATGGGTCTGTGGGTGAGCAAGTTCGAACCCCTGGTAAGTTATGTTTTTTGATAAATTGTTATGTTATAACATGCCATCAGATCCTGTGTCATCATCATATGCGTACCCACCGTGCACGCTCGACATCCACCCTTGGATCTCCAACAAGTCCAAATCCAACGCATCTGGGGAATGAGGAGCGCCATGCACTCTCATGGCCTAGCAGCACCAGATTCAAGCTGAGTGTTTCTTTTGTTCTTTTTTAATTCTTTTATTATATTTAGTTATATTTATTTATATTAATTTTATTTTCTTAATAAAATATTATATATATTTATATATTTATTTTAATTATACTTTTAAATCATATATTTATTTTAATTATACTTTTAAATTATATATTTGTTTAATTATATTTATTTCCTTTTTCTTGTTCTAATTTATATTTAAATATGTGTATTATTTCAAAAATTCATATTTATTTTGTTTTTATTCCAAAAATTCCTAAAAAATATATATTACACTCGATTCAATTTTCTCATCCGGATTTAATTAATTAGGTCGCAAGACCAATAATTAATTAAATTAGTTTATCGTTATATTCCATTTGAATTTTAACCAGGATTTATTCTACACTGAGAATTCTTCGCCATGCCTTTTCAGGGTTATCAACATGGTTCACTCCGACAACGCGCCCGATCAAAAACCCAGAGCTAAGTACCTTATCTTTAAAGCATATTTTAATTTCTTTTAAAAATCAGGGGTTTGTCTTGCCTTCACTGTTTCTGCCTTGCCTTTTTCAGGATTACCCCGAGGCTTCCCGCCAACCATATCAGATCAAATTCGAAGCTAAGTGTCCTTTCTCTATTTTACTTTTAATTTCATTATTTTTTTTACTTTTTATGGTTAATAAAGTTCGCCTCCGAACCGATGATGCACTCACCCTCTTTTGTTTGCCATTTTTTCTTTCAGGGTTTGTCAAATGCCAAAGCTATGTCATTGGTAACCCTAAATCTTTTCTTTTTTTATTATTATTATTACTTGTGTCAAACCCTATTAAGGGATCCGCTGGTTACAATTCCCCTCTCCTCCGCTGGTTTCATTTTCCCCCTTCCCTTTATTGCTTTATATACTGCGTGGTTAGTAATTTAGGGAGTGCAACTCGTTAATTGAATTAGAATAACTAATTAAAAGATAAATATCTGAATTGAATCACGTGATTGGTGCACACACGCACGCTTTTTGGGTAACCCTCTCTGTTGCCTGTTGCCTTGTTGCCTGTTGCCTTTGTGTTTTTGCAGAATAAGCCACGTCCCTCGAATTCGAGGATACCTCAGCCATGTTGCCTCGATAAAAAGGTCACGACCCTAATGATGCTGCCTTCGATACACAAATGACCTCGACCCTCGGATGTTGCCTACGAAAAAAGGCTGAGGTATCTTCTGGTTGCCTACGAAAAGGCTTATTCTGATCCTTACCTTAGACTACCTGCCCTTCTATGGCATGGGACAGTCTTATGGCAAAGGATGCTTCGATGACCCTTCAACCTCCAAACGAAAGGCTTCCTGCCCTCTTATGGCAAGGATAGACCCTTTCATTCTGAAAGGCAAAAAGAGACCTATCATCTGAGTTTAAGGTAATTGCCCCTAATTGCCTTGCAATGCTCAAACCTTTTTATTATATTCTTTCTCATAATTTTTCAAAAGGGCAACGCTCATTTACGAGCTAAAGTCCCTATCTCTTTCATCTACTTTTTTCTAAACAAACGAGCAAGCAAAGCAATTAAGAGCCCATGGAAAACCATGGATGCAAAGGGTGCCTTACACCTTCCCTTTGCATAAATTACCCCCCGAACTTAGATTTCTTTTAAAAGGTTTTTTTTCTGTTTCTTTTTGCCTTTCCGAATTTGTTTGGATAAAATAAAAGTCGGTGGCGACTCTTGCTTACCGCGACATTCCGATTGATAAAAAGTCAGTTCACCGTGTTACAGTTAGGGATGAAGATTTAAGGGTGCTGGGTTTGGATTGAAGGATTCCGGGTTGGGTGTATGAATGTTTGAGTTTACCGGTTGAATATTCAACCGGAAACTGGATTTAACGGTGGTGTTAGGTGTGGCTACGGTGGTTCACGGTGGCTATTCTGGGTTTGTCTAGGAGAAGAAGAGAGAACGAAGAGAGACGAGGGCTGAGTTAGAGAGAGAAAGAAGGAGGAAAAATGAGAGGGAGAGTAAAGGGGGTGAGAGGATAACTCTCGGTGGACCGCTGGATTCCTGCCATGTGGCTTCACGATAGCCACATGGTCTGCACATGGACGTTGATCCGGTGCATCTCCATAACCATACGCCTTCCCCTAGGAGACATGCAGACCGTCAGATCATCCTCTGTCTTGATCTGAAGCCATCAGATCTAGATCAGGTGATCACACACTCCTGAACGCACACAATAGCCACACATCATCACCACACACGATCTCAACGAACCAAAACATAATTGGGCCTAACCCAATGCTTTTCATAAAATACACCCCCTTGTAGTTTTTTTAAAATAATTTTTAATTAATAAATTTTGTGAAATTTTAATTGTCTAAATGATTGTTCTCTCTTGATGATTTAATCCAATTTTCTCCTCGAACCGACTAAATTCATTAGTCGCAGTAGACGAGAAATAATTTTTGATCATTTAATTTATTTATTAATAATATAATGGATTTTAATTTATTTATTTAATCAATTCTAATTTATTGATTATATAATTGATTCAAGTTTAATTCTCTCCTCGACCCGACTAAAGCTATTAGTCGCTTTAGACGAGAGATAAAAATACATAAAATTTAAAACATATTTAATTTGCTGCCCGCGACGATCAATCTATCGATCTGAGTAACCAGCAATGCCACATTAATCCGTTAGCTATACTGACCAAATCTATTGGTCATCGCATCTAACGGTGCCATATCAAATCAGGGTTGTACGCCAAACATTTAAAACACACTAATCCACGATACTACAGATTTCCATCTCTACGATTTTCAAATCTACGATAAGGTAATTCAAAATACCTTCGAACTTCGCATTTCAAAAACTACGATAGGCCATTCAAAAAGCCTCCAAACAACTTCAAATATCCATAATCAATTCTAAGGCGTACAACCCTGTTCCCGAACTACGTTGACTCTGATTCTCCCTAAGGAGATACGTAGGCACTTGGATAACCAAGGCGAGTCCCCCTAGCTGTAGCAACCTGCCCTAAAAATTATGATTTAGAGTCGCCACCTATTCTGAAGGGCGAATAGGAAACCCTACGCAGATACGAGATTCGGGGTAAGTTATTATAATCAGGTTGAGGGAAGGTGTTAGGCACCCTCAACCCTTTCCTAAGGTTTGTATCTAAAGATAAAGGTTTATGGCTAAAATTGAGGTTTATAGCTAAGGAAGTGAATAGGGGAAAAATTGAGATTTTAGGGAGGGGGACTCGCCTTGTTACCAAGTGCCTACGTATCTCCTTATGGAGAATCAGAGTCAACGTAGTTCGGGCACAGGGTTGTACGCCTTTGAATTGAAATGAATGTATTTGAAGTTGTTTTGAAGTTGTTTTGAAATGCGAAGTTCGAAGGTATTTTGAATTACCTTATCGTAGTTGTGAACATCGCAGTGTTTGAAAGGATGTAAATCCGTAGTATCGTGGTTTAGTGTTTTAGATGTGGTTTTGGGCGTACAACCCTGATTTGATATGGCACCGTTAGATGCGATGACCAATAGATTTGGTCAGTATAGCTAACGGATTAATGTGGCATTGCTGGTTACTCAGATCGATAGATTGATCGTCGCGGGCAGCAAATTAAATATGTTTTAAATTTTATGTATTTTTATCTCTCGTCTAAAGCGACTAATAGCTTTAGTCGGGTCGAGGAGAGAATTAAACTTGAATCAATTATATAATCAATAAATTAGAATTGATTAAATAAATAAATTAAAATCCATTATATTATTAATAAATAAATTAAATGATCAAAAATTATTTCTCGTCTACTGCGACTAATGAATTTAGTCGGTTCGAGGAGAAAATTGGATTAAATCATCAAGAGAGAACAATCATTTAGACAATTAAAATTTCACAAAATTTATTAATTAAAAATTATTTTAAAAAAACTACAAGGGGGTGTATTTTATGAAAAGCATTGGGTTAGGCCCAATTATGTTTTGGTTCGTTGAGATCGTGTGTGGTGATGATGTGTGGCTATTGTGTGCGTTCAGGAGTGTGTGATCACCTGATCTAGATCTGATGGCTTCAGATCAAGACAGAGGATGATCTGACGGTCTGCATGTCTCCTAGGGGAAGGCGTATGGTTATGGAGATGCACCGGATCAACGTCCATGTGCAGACCATGTGGCTATCGTGAAGCCACATGGCAGGAATCCAGCGGTCCACCGAGAGTTATCCTCTCACCCCCTTTACTCTCCCTCTCATTTTTCCTCCTTCTTTCTCTCTCTAACTCAGCCCTCGTCTCTCTTCGTTCTCTCTTCTTCTCCTAGACAAACCCAGAATAGCCATTGTGAACCACCGTAGCCACACCTAACACCACCGTTAAATCCAGTTTCCGGTTGAATATTCAACCGGTAAACTCAAACATTCATACACCCCAACCCGGAATCCTTCAATCCAAACCCAGCACCCTTAAATCTTCATCCCTAACCTATGAACATAAACCCTAAAACCCCAAATCGAACCCAGATTCACAGATAAATACACATAATCATGCAATCGAATGAGCCTTAAGCTAAGTTTGATGTTCGATTACCTTAAATTCTTGAATTCAGGAATGTGTTAGCTCCCCCTCGCTCTGATCTCTCTCTCCTCTCTCTGTTTGCAGGTATGAAGACGACGAATCCTCGCGGCGGCGTTCAAGGGTCTTTTTTTCAGAAAACGTCCGAATCCCTCTTCATCTGTTCTTTGATTCTCTTTTATAGACTTAGGTTAGATTATTGTTTAGGAAATTAGAGATTAGATTAAGTTTGTAAATTGATTCAGAGATTTGATTGTAATCGTTTTGATTTTTTAGTTTAATGAAAAATTATATTTGATTTGTTAAGATTTGATTTCTGATTCATTCGGCCTGGGTGAGAGATTGGAACTTTTAGGGTTTGGCTGGTGTTGCAGCGGCGCTGCAGGTTGGGGAAGAGGATGATGAATAGTGGCCGGGTCGGTTTGACCCGGTCCACTACCCCTGGTCCACGTATGAAAATGAACCGGCCCAATTATCTTTTCTTTTCGGCCCAAACAAACAACAACAACAATCCATCAGCCAAAAAACCCTAAGAATTTTGTTTCACTTATTTAATTTTTTGATTAATTAATCAGTATAATAAACTTAATTACCTAATAATATACTCCTAATAAAACCCAATGATAATACTAATTAATGATATCCTAATAATCAACCATGATATATTAATAATTCTAACAATAATTGTATAGTTAGTAAGTGATAATAATAAAAAAGGTTAAATGAAACAAATGGGCCAAAGAACGAATCCGATCCCAGATGTTTGCTATTCACACCTTCATTTTATCTTAAATCAACCTATAAGGGAGTTTTATAGGAGAGCGAGTTTAATAATAGGTATATTAAACCCTATGGCTCCTAATTTTTAACGTCCTTAATAAATTGACAGATGCAAATTATGTTGGGTAAATTTTGGGGTATGACAGCGGCATGAGTAGACAAGAAGGTCACATGGCAATAATGTGATCTAATCCTACTCACTCCCTATAGTGGAAGAGGTGGTATACCACATCTCCAGCGAGTAGAATAAGACTTTGTAAAAAATATATGAACTATTCCTTGTACTGATTCCACTTTCAACATAATAGGGTGGCTCAATCCAGTCATTTTTTAACGAATCATACTCGGGAGACATGTAGTCAGTTTTGTAGTCGTCAAAATTAGTCTCTCTATTGACTATTCCATCATAGTTAGGCAGTTGAGTAAACCATTCACATTTTACGGATTAGAAAGTTGAGCCCTCTTGTGCACATTATTGCAGGCAGTAACATCTATTGTACTCACCGCAAGTACAATTGGTGCCCACTTTGTGGCATGATAAAAATGTCTTGGATCACACTCTAATCTGAAACAGTCATCGACTTGATCATCATTCCACAATGATGATACCCTCCACCACCAACAGGAATGACGACTAAGAAACCATATTAGAGATGCAATCCAGTATGAAAGAGTTATGTCACCACAACAAAACACGACATAGTTTTATATCTTTAACAACAACAACGACAGGAGGCCGATCAATAGTAGGCTTTGAAATCCTAGATCCCAAACCCTTATACGAAAAAACTGAAATGCTTCAGTACTAGAGAACTTCAAGTCATCGCCACTACTAACCTTCGATTCAAAAGCGCCCCCTAGAAGCATATTATTCTCACAATACTCCGATGAAAATAATAGTGCCATTGACTCCCTGAAGTGTAACATTTTTTTTAAAACACTTAAGGAGGCGACATTGAGTTAGCACATGAAATTACCTAGGTTTTCCATTACTAGCTTCAAGACCTCTCCAAGAAGGTGATCACCACTTCTCCACAAGCAAGGTTTAATGATACGATCCTTAAAGATGTCAGCCTCAACAGAGAAGTGTTTGTGGGCTTCCATGTCCACCTCAATGAGCCTTTCACCCAAAAGCCTGCAAATTCCATGGAAGCTATTATAGTGTATGCTTAATGTTATATAAAAGGCGAGGAAAACAACGCTAAGAAGAAGACCAGGGATGTGAAGGAATCTAATATCGGAGGATTTGAGTGTTGGATGGAATATCAGTGTAGAAAGATCTAGAGGAGAGGGTTTTATAAACCTTTCCCCAATAATATTTGTTTTCAAAATCATAGTTAAAAAACGCGAGAGTGGAAATTTAAAAGTGTATTTTAAAAAGGATTACAAGATCGAATTGATGTGTAGATGAAGTCAATGATATCAAGATGATAATGAATTAACTAATCAACAATATGTTAATTAATCCAATTAGATTCAAACGAAGATGCTTGTATAGAATTTGATTAATTGATACACCAGTCGAGAATTACAGTTTTCTAAAATAATCACCAGAAAGAAATGTTTAGAAGACTAGCTTAAACAAAGATCAAAGCAAAAAGACTTGTATTTTTATCTTGACCCTCTCTTGTTGTACATGGAGTCTGCTTTGCAAATCGTGCAATATCCACCTGATCTTGAATTAACTCTTCCAGAATCAATAATTTCGTCAAGCCTCCGTTTTGCCGCAACCTCTATTTGATCCTTCCAGACCCTTGAACATTGATTTGTCTAAAGAACAGGGAAACTCCAAATTCGTCTACAGGCTTCCACATAACTCTACCGTAATTACCCGGGGAGCATATTTCTTCTTTTTCTAATTGGATTTCCAAACTCTAACAACACCACACAATATAAATCTTGACCCGCAACTCAAGAACTTCACAAACATCAACAAATAATGAACCTCATCTACGATAGATCTCACATTATTTAAGAATTGAGAAGTAAATGATGTTAATCTTGCTAGAGGTTGGTGATGAGTCCAAATGCAAAAGATAGATGTGAAAATGTGTCTTTGAAAGTGAGTTTCCAAGTTTTTAGAAAGGCTTTCAAAGTTAAGATTATCATCACAATAATCATTATCTTGAAGGTGAGGGAGAAAGGAAATGATTTATATAGGTGCTTGATATTATGTACAAAAATGAGTGAAAAAATGATGTTTGATTCAAGTCATAAGCACATGTATGATTTGAGTTAAGTGGAAAAATAATTTGAATCAAGATCTAAAACATATGAGAAATCCATTTGTATGATTTGAGTCATGATTTGACCTATGATTCGAATCAACACTGAAGTCATGAACAATGTGAATCTACTCAAACAAGTTAGAGGTAAATCCTAGATTTCCATCATTTTATGATTCGAGTCATGAACAATGTGATTCGAGTTACATAGTTCCAAAATTTGAGTCACGTACAACCTGTGATTTGACTCACAGAATCCCTAATTTCCCTTTATTTCATTTGATTCGACTCTTATTGTAACACCTCAAATCTACCCCGCAAATATACAGGAAAATCATAGTGTAAAAGTCTCAAAACATACATCACATTTGAAGCGTCACAATTACATCGTAAAACAAATCATACACATGCTCACACATATATATATATATATATATATATATATATATATATATATATATATATATATATATATATATATATATATATATATATATATAGATACATAGCAAGTAATACGAAGGAAACTCACATCCATTAAACATCAATACTCAAATAGTCATAATATCGCAGCGGAACAACCTCAACAACAATATTCAAGTCATACATGCCAAACATGGGCAACTAAAAATCCAACATATCTCTGCAGGACATAACAACATAATCCAATGAGAGATAACAATAACCAAATATAATAACAAAAACGACAAGACAACATGACATAGTCAAAACAAGCTAGACGTCTCCCGAGTGCTACATATCAGAGCATAGACACACCGACACGAACTAAAAGGTAAACGACTACTCCACGTCGTTACCTGCACGTTACCAGCAGAGGGTAACATTCAAACAGAAGGGGTGATATATCATTTATTATAAATAAATGTATGATAATATTCAAAGCAAGAGAAAAGATCATACATTGGTCACCACTTCTCATCACAACACTCTATACAACAATTCACATCACATAATCAACTTATGAAAGACAACAATGTCAACAATCAACCATGACAATATATGCATTTCACAAGTAAGATTCCAACACATCACGACAAACATATCTTTATCAAGTCACAACAACATAATCAAATAAGACTCAAATGCAATTCACATGTGACTCGACTTATGCAAATGCATGTGGTATCATTTGGAGTAAAACTCCAATTATCTCAAAATTTTCCATTGGGTACATCGTCTCTATTTGCCATTAAGGCCGTCGTGTTTGCCATAGTTTTCAGGCCATCGCGTTTGCCATAAATTTCAGGCATGCAATATGCAATGGATGCGACTCAATGATGCACATCCACGAATACAATATAACAATACGACAAAACATCGTCTAAACAACCATATAACATTTTCAATCAAATGTCGAACTTCAACAACAACAACAAAATCATCATCATTCATAAGAATGCATCACTATGTTGCGTCATCATCATACAACAATACTTCACTTCACAACAACATTCACAACATAAAGCAATTCAATTCAAGGAAAGGATTCATAAAGATTTCCAAGGATATTCAAAGCATATACAATGGAAGGACATCAATTAGAGCTTCATGGAAGTTCAAACGGCATTTAAAAACAAGTTACGGTTCAAAAGATACATCATGTCAAAGTTTGAACAAGTTTTGCACAGGAAGGTCCGCTTAGCGACCTTCAAGCGCGCTTATGGAAATACAATTTCAATAACCCCGCTTAGCGGGGACTAAAACAGTAGCGAAATGCAAACCAGACTCTGCTTAGCGAGCCATCTTTATTTTTCAAAACAAACATCATCCGCTTAGCGGCCTCGCGTCCGCTTATCGAACGTGCGATTATGCAGAAAAATCACAGCAATGACAGACCTACGTAATCACTCATCTATCACCCAAAACTCATTCTAAACAGCAATTAAACACATATAATCATGAAATTTATCATCATCTATCATCAAACATCAATTAAAACACATTTCTAATCAAAGATTCATGCATTTTCATCATAAACCCTAAAATTCTACACACAATTCCATGGATACAACACATAATCAAAACCCCACCCTAAACATCATCATACATCCCTTTAGTATGAAAGAACCCCACCCTTACCTTGGGATTTGGATTGAAGCCAACTCTAATCTTCAATATCTCTTTCTCTTCTCTCTTCTCTTCTTTCACCAAAAATCCCAAATGAGCTTCTAATTCTATTTTCCTCTAAAATCCTTGTTTTGTTAAACCCTTACTATCTTCTAATTGCTAATGGGCCCTAATTAACACCTCTCTAATGCTAATCCTATCATAGGCCCAATAACTAGTCTAATCACCAATTTATGTCATTTACTAGTAAAACTCAATAAATAACATAAAACCACATAAGCACATATAAACACAATTAATCCACATAATTCACAAATAATAAAATAAAATACGAAATAATAAATGCGGGTGTTACACGCATGATGTGTGATTATCACACACTTAAAATCTCATATTTTTGCAATTTTCAAAGATGTTTTAAGATGTTACTTATGGAATGACTTGAACAAATCTCAAATATTGTTCTTAATCTAAACACTCGACTAAGTGACTTAAAGCATATTGCTCACACTAAAAAAACAGTTTGATTTATGCATGCAAAAACACGATTCAATGAAAAACACTATTTAAAAAGCATTACATTCAGTTCTAAGATATTTGCAGAGATCTAACTTAGAGGAGACTGAATTACAAAAGTGATAAAGGATAAATAATAAACGAGACAAGCAACAAAACCAAAGCCCTATAGGGCATAACAACTTCATTCTCCCCCTTTTTAATGCTTGGCAAACTTGCATTGTAATTGAGTCGACATGAGCATTAAGTAAAGCGTGATCAAGGCTTTCCTCCTTGCTCCCTCTAAAACATTATTGGACTTAAGACTTCACAAACAAATGGGGGCATGCCTTCTTCATATCGGTGTAGTCGACACACATTCTCAATTTTCCCGAGGCTTTCTTGACTAAGACTACATTGGATAACCACTAAGAATACTTCACTTCAAAGATGAAATTAGCATCTAGTAGCCCTTGAATCGTCTTTTCTATTAACTTTGGCTTCTCGAGAGACTGCCACCTTCATCTTTACGACACGTACCTGGATCCGGGATCAACATTCATTTGGTGACATGCCTGTTGAGGCGGTAAAGCGGCAAGCAACAAAAGTTTTGGAAGTATTCATCCGGGAATTATCGTGTCCACAGAGATTGGTGAGAAGAACTGCCGTTCGACTATCTCGCGTTCTAAGTTTCATGAATTGGGTGCGGAAAGGTAAATGCGGGAAAAGTAAATAAAAGCAGATAAACAATCTCAATAGTCTAAGAGAAAGAGTTATGGAATTGCATTTCGTTCTACCCGTCGAATACTTAAATCTGAAGATCTATCGCTCTACACTCACAATATGCGTCAACATCACCGGGCATCACTCGAGATGCCGCATTGGTGCCCATGTATGCAACACCGACGAAAGCTCAACCGTACTATTCACATCAGCGATTTCTCCACCGACACAAACAACACGGAGGCATTAAACTCGATACCCACTACGATTGTTAGTCCTAAATCCAAGTCTGCAACCCAGAAACTAACAGTTATCATTCCTAATCAAGATCTATGGTGTCCATGTCTGCAACAACACAAATCCAGAGCATTTAAGCAAAAAGATCAAGAACAACAACAATGATGATTTGTAAAGCAAATATATAAACGATCCCAAGATCCACAAATGTACATACAATAAGAGTAGAAATATACATACAACACCCACCATTGGAATGAAACAAAGGGAAGAGAGAAGATGAACCGGAAAGATCTCACCGGTACAATGAAATCGAGTCAGATCCATGATCAATCCACTTGACGTCGCACCCAATGGTGTTTCCTAAGCCTCTAAACTACCAAAAAAGGATCAGAGCTCAACTTGTCAAGAAGAGGTGATAAAAAACCTAAAAAAATCTGTTATTAACTATTTATACAAAACTGAGTTTCGCAGTGGGCGCGACGCGCCCTACTTCGGTGCGACGCGCCCTGTATAAATTTACCAAACCGCCTTAGCGCGCGAAGCGCCCTAAAAACCGCGTGACGCGCCCAAACTTCTGCCAGCTTTTGTTCTTCAAACTCAAAGAAGGCGCGACGCGCCCTACAGCGCGCGAAGCGCCCTGCACCAGAACAGCAGAATTATTTCCTCTTTGCTCTCGCAGCCGTGTCTTCGACACTTTATTCGTCAAGGCTCCGAAAACACAAGAATACCTACAAAAATACAACAAAACTATCAAACGGTATAAAAGTGTATGAAAATACAAGTATTCGTAAAGTACACGTAATTACACAAAAACGGGGAATTATTCAAACGGTATTAACCAAAAGCATTGATAAGTGCCACTATTTACATACTCAAAATAACACAATTTGGCACTTAACAACTCTCCCCAACTAGAATCTGTTTGTCCTCAAACAGGGCCAAACACTCCAATCGCAAAAGTAAAAATCAAAAGAATCAAGAATCAACATGATTTAGAAAAACGAAACAATTGTACGGTTCAAACAAAAACGTATGAACAAAGTAAATACTTACCACTATCCTACAACGACAACATGAAAATGACACGATTCCTAAGTACAAAAATTCATACAAAACATCCTAAAACAAAACAAGCTCAATAATGAATCACGCCTAGCAAAAACTCATCGGTAGATGAAAAACACCGAAAGGTGAGGACTTTGAACACTCATCCAACAATCTTGCAAACAATAGACAAAATTATGCATTCATCCAAAAATAGTATCGAAAATGCAACGGCACGAATCACAAGGGCTTTCAAGGTTGTAATGTGGCTCGGTTAACAAACAAATGATAAGTCCTAAAGCTAATCGAAACAAAAACTTGCCTAAACCTAAGGGAGTAATTACTTCCACAAAGTTTCAAACAATACAATTTCAATCCAACTTTCTTCTTCATCACAAGTTTCACACCAAACACAATACTTATTAACACAAATCTTATTCCAAACTCTTTTTGATATTTTTTTTCTTCAAATTTTTCTCTTTTTTCTTTCTTTTTCTTTTCTTTCTTTTTCACGATTTTTTTTCTTTTATTTTTCTTTTCTTAACCTCACATCAATCACAACATAAGCAAGCAAACATCCTCTCCCCAACTTGAATTCAACCATAACATAAAGTGAATACTCCCTACTTTCTAAGGCAAGGTAAAAATCCATCTAAACATCATAGTTAAGGTCAAGAAAACAAAGATAATCAAAATCCATCAAAAAGGGTGAACTATTTCTCAAGTTCAAAAACAAAATGGACAATGACAAAAAGGCTCAAAGGGGGTACTAATGGTCACACACTCACAAGGTAAAATGATATTTGGCTTATGGTAGTTGTACTCAAAATCAAACAAGTGCCTTGATCACTTTCGTGCATTCACAAAATCAATACAGACGAAAGATTAAACATAATAATATCCAGTTAAAACAAGAAATGTCGGTCACTCACATATATACACAATGGAAAGCCACCTCACATTTATGGTAAAAAGGAAAAACTAATTGTGATTCAAGTCATGAGCAAGTTATGCAAAAAGAATGAATAGTATGAAAATTGTACAAATGAAAAGTCTCCTAAACATGCTATGCTATAGAAAGCGATAAACGAGTACCTTGTTATGTACAAAGTCGATCAATCATTACCGCACAACCGGCTTGTTGAATCAATCAAAATCGAAGAATTACCAAATGCGACTCCAAGTAATCGGGCCAAAATTTGAGTCTAAACACAAACAAAACCATTAAAAATAAATCGATAGAATACTATACTATAAAGCCTTGGTGTAAGTGGGAAAAAGGCGAGCCGAATGACCCGTTAAAAAGAGGTCACTGGCCAAAAGCAACCCAGCGCGCGACACACCCAAGAGCGCGCGACGCGCGCTACACCAGAAAAACCAGACCAGTCTAAAAAGACAGATTTTCCAGTGAGCCACCACTTAACACCTACACAACTCAATTACAGAAAAACAGAAAAATAAAACTGTTGGGGTGCCTCCCAACAAGCGCTCGTTTAACGTCGTTAGCTCGACGCCTTTATTGTTTCGCGAATGGTAAGAAACTTCCTCGCGGTACGCCAATGCTTTCGCCTCAAACGCAACCTAAAGAAAACGTCCTGCCCAAACACTTAACAAACGAATTAAAAGCAAAAGTATATACAAGTATGTGTAAAAACACCAAATTACAAATGAATGGTGAAATTGACTAAACAAGTTGAAAAGTGAAGATATGTAATTTAAGAGCTAATCCGAGTTCAACTTGTTTAGTCAGTTTACCAAACAAAACGAAACAAGTATAACTATACAAGAAAATACAAGTATGAGTCTATACACAAAATATACGCTATGGACATATATACGAAACTTAAAACATAAAACCATCGCAATGCGATTAATCTCAACCAATCCCCGGCAACGACGCCATTTTGTTGAGGCGGTAAAGCGGCAAGCAACAAAAGTTTTGGAAGTATTCATCCGGGAATTATCGTGTCCACAGAGATTGGTGAGAAGAACTGCCGTTCGACTATCTCGCGTTCTAAGTTTCATGAATTGGGTGCGGAAAGGTAAATGCGGGAAAAGTAAATAAAAGCAGATAAACAATCTCAATAGTCTAAGAGAAAGAGTTATGGAATTGCATTTCGTTCTACCCGTCGAATACTTAAATCTGAAGATCTATCGCTCTACACTCACAATATGCATCAACATCACCGGGCATCACTCGAGATGCCGCATTGGTGCCCATGTCTGCAACACCGACGAAAGCTCAACCGTACTATTCACATCAGCGATTTCTCCACCGACACAAACAACACGGAGGCATTAAACTCGATACCCACTACGATTGTTAGTCCTAAATCCAAGTCTGCAACCCAGAAACTAACAATTATCATTCCTAATCAAGATCTATGGTGTCCATGTCTGCAACAACACAAATCCAGAGCATTTAAGCAAAAAGATCAAGAACAACAACAATGATGATTTGTAAAGCGAATATATAAACGATCCCAAGATCCACAAATGTACATACAATAAGAGTAGAAATATACATACAACACCCACCATTGGAATGAAACAAAGGGAAGAGAGAAGATGAACCGGAAAGATCTCACCGGTACAATGAAATCGAGTCAGATCCATGATCAATCCACTTGACGTTGCACCCAATGGTGTTTCCTAAGCCTCTAAACTACCAAAAAAGGATCAGAGCTCAACTTGTCAAGAAGAGGTGATAAAAAACCTAAAAAAATCTGTTATTAACTATTTATACAAAACTGAGTTTCGCAGTGGGCGCGACGCGCCCTACTTCGGTGTGACGCGCCCTGTATAAATTTACCAAACAGCCTTAGCGCGCGAAGCGCCCTAAAAACCGCGCGACGCGCCCAAACTTCTGCCAGCTTTTGTTCTTCAAACTCAAAGAAGGCGCGACGCGCCCTACAGCGCGCGAAGTGTAACACCCCGATTTTTAACAGCGAGAGTGTATTTTTTTTTCAAAATTAATGCCTTACAAAATATGGACCACTGTCCTTTTAGGAATAATAAAAATGATAAATCAGAGTACGAGCTTTTCGGTCTAAGTCTTTTCCATAAATAGGCCCAGCGCAATGCCCAAGGTCATAAAATATTTGACCACTTGAATATAATTGCGTACAGAGTATTTGACAACAAGTAAAGGTCAATACCACTAACACATTTAAGCATTAAGCTTCAACAAACTCCCCAATAACAGACCTGGACAACACTCTGAAACATAACCCTAAGCTGATCTTGAACTCCTAGCCAAAGACATTCACATCTTGCAAGTCTTCACGACACCAGGATACCTTAACTATCCCCAATTGCTAACAACCTGGGTGGTCGTTAGCCACAACAGAATAATAGTAGAGGGTCACGATCTAAAAATAGCATACATGAAAGAATACACACATGCAAGTAAAACATGATATACAACAGTCACAATATTTATTTCAACAAATAAAGTAATGCACAAATATCCAAATGCAGACTCTACATGGGTGTGATCCCCCTAACCGGGTTCCTCACATGCATGAATTCCGGAATTTTACCTCTCCGCAGAGAGTCGTAGGCACGTCCTACTAAAAAGGTTCTGCCTCACTAAAAGTGATCCCAACAGACACCGAGGTGCTGCCTCACTAGAAGTGATCCCAACAGAAACCAACTCAATAAAATCCCGCAGGATTAGGTGGGCTCATCCTCTAGAGTCCTCACCCGGTGCAGTCCTCTCGACATACACGCAACTATGATATGCATGAGCACATATATGCAAATGCATCATAATATTTCTCAAGAGTCAATTCATATATTCAACAAATCATATGAACTTACATAATCTTCACATATGTAATCATAACCACAAGTCAATTCATATATTTTCAACAAATCATATGAAAACAAATTCTCAAGTTTAGCATCACAGCAGAAACACACATCCCGAACCGGGCACACAATCATTCATACCAGCACATATGCATTCAATCATATATAATATCGTTAGAAAGTGCCCTTACCTTATCAAGCTTCAAACACATTCAACTTACGCTACATGAGAACGGTATGTCTCTCTCGCCAAGGTCACTATCCAGTTCACACTTTCAACCTTTTAAAATACACAATTTAATTAAGTTAACACTAACTCAATTACATCATAATTAAGGCTTTATCTTTGCCACTTACCAAATCATTTAGGTTTAGATTTTTATTAGCATTTTACTAACCTAATCATTTTTATATTAAAAAAACTATATATCATTTCAAATTGAAAATGATTTTTTTCTCATAAAAGAATAATAAAATAGTAATCAAAGGAAGTTTCTAACTCACTCTTTTAATTTATTTATTATTCTGATTAACTCATCGTGTCAAATACTTTGATTAAAATTATTGAAAATAAATTATTATACTTAAAATTAAAATTTATCAAGACAATATTGATAGCTTCTAAAAATTAACTAGTTTTAATTCATAAAAAAAAAAACTATTGTGGGAACATTTCCAAAATTATCAAAGTTCATACATTTTAATATCAAATTAGATTGGCCTCATTCTAAGAATAATTAAGAAATTCTAAATTAGAATATTATTTCCTATTTTGAATTTAGAATAAAATAAACTATCTATTATTTTTATTTGACAAAATATAAAGTATAGTTATTAAACAAACTCACGTCAGGTTGTTTGAATTTTAAAACAAAGTCTTCTCCCTAATCTTTTTGTATAAATTTAAATTTATAACAATTTTGTAGGGCTAAATAGAATAAGTTAATAATATAAACCCTGTCCTTAAAACAGCCATAGATATTTATATTTCAATTTGGATCTTAACTCTTTAAAACAATAATAAAAATTATTTATTTCTAAACATAAGAAAATTAAATTTAAAATAAAACGATTGATACAGTAAAACTAGATTACAGTTCTAAAACATAATTCTTTAAATTTAGTATTCTTCAAATATTTATTATTAACCATCAAATTTAAAAATGAATTAAACTATAAATGAGTTTATAGTAAATAGTCCAAATTAGAAACTATCGTTAACTTTAAATCAAATTTAAAGATAAACCCAAATTATGATCACAGTAGGTTCCAAAATATTAAATATAATTAGCCACATAATTATAGATTTTTTTATTCTAAACTTCATCTTGGGTTTTATTAAATTTCAAATTAAAATGAGTTAGACATATTTATATAAAGTGTTATAAGTTGGTGTAAGGATGATGAGTTAATTTAATCTGATAATAATAATTATTATTCATAGAAGAAATTTTAATCTACTGTCAAGCCTTAACATAAGTTATCATGAAATTCCAACTTTAACACATTATTTGAATCACAACATACTCTCATCATAAGCTTCTAAACTTGGCTAGTTATAAGATAATATAAAAGATGGAAAATATTTAATTGGTTACCTCAAGCTTTATTCTTTTCTTTAATCCTCTCTTAAATTGATTTCCTAAAACTCTCTCAAAGATCATTCAAATCTCACAAGGTATATATGTAAATTGCAAGAAGAAGAAAACATGAAGAGTGGAGAAGGGAGTGTTCGGTTAACAGAGAAGAGGAGAAAGACAATTTGAGGTGTTGGGCGTTGTTTTCTTAAATAGAGAATGTGAATGAATTACGGCCATTTGATGAAATGCATAATCCATGTGGGTTAAATCTCAACCCTTAATTCTCTCTACTCACAACATTATAATAATAATAAACCAAATAAGTATCTAGATATTTTGTTTGATTTAAATGTTAATTTAATCACTTAGAAAAGCCAACGTGTAGAATTTAGTAACTTTGGCTACAAGATTTTAACTATACTACATAAAATGAAAAAGACATACTATTTTACACGAATAAAATTGTAGAAATGGGGACCGGAATGAATAGCAGTTGGATACGTATTTTATCGAAAAATAAAAATAAATATAGGAAAATGATTTATGCGGAACGAAGTTTAATAAAACAGACTGAAAATGATTAAAATCAAAAATAAAAAATACTCGGTTAAACAGACTCGGACAGGTAAATTTATAACTGTAAATGTTGTAAAATAAAACGAGCTTACCAACACGATCTACGCGCAACATAGATTATTAAAATATTCGGATACAAGTCAAAACTTAAAATATTTCGCCTTCTAATTTTTCACACGGTGTCGAATTACTTGGACCGGTCAGTCTGTAAAACTCCTATTTAAATTTTGACAAAATGAAAATATTTTGCATAGATAATTAAAACTACAAGAATATAGTTTTAATATTAATAGATTTTTTTATATCACTTCGGCATGGTCTCAATAACGTTGTGTTATTTATAGACAATTATATAAAAAAATCGATAAAATAAAATAGCACTTCTATGGGTCTTACACGAAGCGCCCTGCACCAGAACAGCAGAATTATTTCCTCTTTGCTCTCGCAGCCGTGTCTTCGACACTTTATTCGTCAAGGCTCCGAAAACACAAGAATACCTACAAAAATACAACAAAACTATCAAACGGTATAAAAGTGTATGAAAATACAAGTATTCGTAAAGTACACGTGATTACACAAAAACGGGGAATTATTCAAACGGTATTAACAAAAAGCATTGATAAGTGCCACTATTTACATACTCAAAATAACACAATTTGGCACTTAACAATGCCACACTAGGATTTATTCTCGAAATTGAGGAAAGATGACAAAAATATCAATGTTGGCTCTCAAACATCTTACTAATTAATCCTACTTTTACTTTATCTGGTAGGCCAAATCCCATTCTAATTGACCTTATCGGATTATTGTCTAATTGGACGGTCTCACAGTCTTTTTTCATAAATGATTTGAGGATCTTCGCCTTGATCCCGACTAAGAATCACAATTTGTCTCCTAACGAGATCTCTTCCTTTCAGGCCTCGAGGAAAGCTATGTTCATCGCTCTACTATCCTCCCCAGCTCTTCCTTCATGAATGATGGTGGCCACCAGAAAATTCTACAATATCACTTCTTGTATTCGAAAAGCTCTGCGAAGGTAGGCTTTGATTACAAAGGGCATGCCAGATTCGTCGTGATATTTTAACTTTAGGTGTACAGGAGAAGCCATGATGTCTAGGGCCTCCATAAATGGTCGACCAAAGATGTCGCTGTAGACACTGTCACTTGAAACCACAAAGAAATGAACATCCATCGTCGTTCTACTACCCCTTCTCTTATGGTGACTCGCAAGTATATATATCCACATGGACGAGTAGGAGTGTCTTTGAAGGGCAATAGGTTAAGTCTTCGCATGACTTCAAATCAGGTTCCCTCAAATTAAGTTCAGTGAAAATTTAGAATTATATCAAATTGCATAAACTTCTATCAACCACGAGGATCCGTGAGACATAATGATAAGCGATGATGGATGTGATGATTACTAGAAGAACAACATTGGGAATTCAGTCCACCTTCTCATGATCTTGAAACCCCTAAAACTCATATATCGTCTTCCAGCTCCTTTCCTAAGGATATGGATTCGTCAGATCCTAAAAGAGGATACTCTATTTTTTTGAATTGATCTTCGCCAATTGTATCTGTGGAAAAAGTTGAAGAAGTTGAACTTGATTTGGAGAATTTCTAGAATGCTTTCATCTAAGCATGTTGGTCGAATTGGTTGAGATTTAAATAAGAGGAAATCTTATTGAACTAGGAGAGATCTGATCAAATCAGAGATCTGGTCATGGAAATTCGTAGGAATCAACAATCAATTTTCACAAATGAGCATATGTTATGTTTTTGAACTAGTATTGTTGGTGCTTATCCTCAATGTGTTGGTTTTTGTTACTCCGATGCAGTTATGCGCGAATCGCGATAGACATGCAAAGTAAGCACTCCAACGATCAGATCTTTTTTTGAATAATTAATGAGTATAAAATGAGTAATGAGAGAAATCATACGTTTTTCAGTGCAAGTGGTGATATTTATATGGAGGGCGAAGTTAGATATTCTTTGTATTGTATTGTGTTGGGGTGCGAGGCTAACCCAATTCAGAAATAATATTAGTTATTGATTTAAGGGATAATAGTTATTTTGTCCCCTGCCATATGGGCGAGGTTTGAAAAACCCCCTGTAAAAAAAAAGTTTGGATTCGTCCCCTAACATATGAATATTCTCCTATTTTGCCCCTTCAAGAAATTTAATCATCAAAATTATTGACGTGGTAACCATTTTTTAAAAAAATTATTTTTAATGACGTGGCAAGCTTAGTTGAAAATTTTTAATTATTTTTAATGGCGTGACAGACTTAGTTGGAATTTTTTATTTTTTTAATTATTTTTAATGACGTGGTAGGCTTAAAAATAATTTTAAAAAATAAAAAATTCCAACTAAGTCTGTCACGTCATTAAAAATAATTAAAAAATAAAAAAAAATCAATTAAGCCTGCCACATCATTAAAAATAATTTAAAAAATATAAAAAATGGTTGTCGTCAATAATTTTGATGATTAAATTTTTTGAAGGGACAAAACAGGAAAATCTTCATATGTTTGGGGCGAATCCAAACTTTTTTTTTATAGAAGTTTTTCAAACTTTGTCCATATGACATGAGATAAAATAGCTATTATCCCTTGATTTAAAGTTAAATAATTTTAATTGTTAAATAGTTATGATTGAATGATACTGTAATAAATTTTTACATTATCAAAGTAAAAAAAAAGGTTGTCTCTATAAAAATATGACACTTAAAAAAAATCTTCGAAATAAATGTCATTTTAATTATTTTAAAGAAATACTAATTTTATTATTATTATTATTATTATTTTATCAAATCCGGTTTAGTCCGGTTTGGGGGTCAGTTCTGATTGCAGAGGATCGAACAATAGTTCTCCCTACCAAGTCTAACGCCAATCACCACTAGACCAACTAACGAATGGTTTGTACTAATTTTATTTTTAAATTTAGATTATATACACTACCTAAGTATTATATTCTATTTTACATTTATGTTAGTAGAAAATTCATAAATAATTCATAAAATTGATTTGATAAAAAGTATAGTTTAAAAGTAGTGTATAGATGGTGTAAATCATTATTACACATATAACCCATCAAAATTCTTATATTTTTCATGTCATATAATAATTTTAAATTTTAAATTATGTTTTAATTAAATATATGTTTTTTATTGATTAAATATTTAAAAAAAATATTTTACACGGTTAATATATATTATTTTTTAGGGTTACATATGTTTTTAGTCTCTATAAAATTATTAAAAATGGTTTTTAGTTCCTATAAAAAAATATATTGACTTTTAATTCCTGTAAAATTACTTTTATACTTAATTTTAGTCTCTTTGCAGGGATTAAAATTGAGTGCAAAAATAATTTTACATGGACTAAAAGTCAATATCTTTTTATAAGACTAAAAGATATTTATACATACCAAAAACATATTTAACCCTGTTTTTTATAAAAAAAATATATAGGTTCTAACCATCTATGAGTAATTTTCAAATTTCATTATATGCACTAGTTTTTAAGTTTTGAAGTACTATATACCTATTTTATGTTTATATATTAGTGAAAAGTTCGTGAAATCGCTGTTTAGCTGTTTAGGAAGGGTTTTTGACTGGAGCAATTCTTGCATGGACACGACCCTAAATCATCATATTTAGGAACAACCAATAAGAAGTGAGAGAATTTAAATTTGTTTAAAATTTAATGTCGTTTTTAATTGCCAACATGGAGGGTGGTTGTGATAATGGAGGAGAGAGATAATTTTAATTTTATTATTTAATTAATAAAAAAATATGATTGGTTGTGTGTAAATCCAGGTGGTATGGCTGTGTCTATCTAAGTATTTTTCTTTTGACTGACGCTATTAGCTGTTAACCAAACTAGTTTGGTCAAAGAAATATTTTTTGGAATTTTAATATGTATATGTATGAAAAACTCTAACTTGTACTGTGTCCAAATTTATAAATTAAAGAGTTTTATCTTTTTAAAATTATAAATAAAAAATAATTTGTATTTTATTTAATCACTTTATTTTAAAAATATATCCTTTCAAAAAATTACTTTTAATTATTTCGTTAACTTTCAATTCAAATAAAATAAAAACCCAAAGATCAAACTATAAATTATCATGTTTTTTGTTTTCTTAATAAACATTGAATTTAATTACAATTTTGATTTCTCTTTTTTAATTTATTTTTAAAATTTATCTTCATATTTTTAAATTAAATAATTCTGATTTCATTCTCATATTTTCACTAAAAATCCATTTTAGCTAAAAAAAAATGATCGATTTTAAAGGTAAAAAATGAGACAAAATTAAACTATTTAAATATAAATTTAAAATAATAAAATATTTCTATGAATAATGTAAAATAAGAGAAGAAAAGTACAATTAAATTTCTTTAAATATAAATTGATTTATTTTCTAAATTTAGAACAAGGGAATATATTATTTTGAACGGATGGAGTAAAAGCCAATCAATAACAGATGAAATTAAAACCCAACCAATAACAGTGTGATGTCGGCAGCAGAAATCTAAACCGTTGGATTAATCGGACGGTTGGAAATTACGATAAGAAATACATAAATTACACTCACGTTCTCTGTTTAGCTATCGGCGCAAAAAAACCTAAACTGAAAACCTATCAACAAAACCGATTCAGATCTCTGAATCTGAGTCACATCAACCACCAACAACACCAGATCTCTCCCTCTACCAGAAGAACACTGCTTCAGATTCAATTTGTCATGTTAATTGGATGCGTAAGTAAGTAGGTAATTGAAGAAGGTGAGTGAGTGAAACGAGTGATTGGATCGTGATCAATGGGTTATGTAAAACGAGACACACAAGAGGAGTTCTCTTTTTTGTTTCATTTTACAAAATCCATTGATCATGGTATTCTCCCAATTCATTCCTTGTTTATTGTCTGAGTTATTTTTATTTGTTGTTCTTTTGATATGTTTGTGTTATAATAATCTATTAGGCTGTTTCTGATGTGTTTCTGCTGTGTTGTGTTCTGTACTTATCAATATGGTTAGATTCAAAACAGGAACTAAATAGTTTCAACTTTCAGAGTATGTGTTGTCTGTTTTTCCTTTTCAGGTAAAGTGATGTCATCACTGCTTAGGTATTAAGATTAGTTTGCGGGTTTTTTTATGAATCTTTAGGTGGATTTGGTGCCTCATCTAGCTTTCTTTTATTTTGATTTCTAACAACAGCCATAGCATCGATTTTTACTACTTGGTTTGCCGAAGGAAGTTTAGCTTATGCCCAAAATGCCCTGTCTAAGTTTTTAGGTTTCTATTCTTTTTTGTCTTTTCTATTTTGGTTTAGTATGTGAGGCTTATTTGTTGTTATATATTGTAATGGATTTGTATCTTCCTTCCTTCTTTAATTTCCTAGGAGAAGTAATTTAAATAATTGTAGTGTGACATTGTTTTTTTAATTTTTGGTCACAATATAACCTTCTTTTCTTATAAAATTAATATTGAATAATAATAATAATAATAATAATTTAAAATTCTTTCGAAAGTGATGCTAAATACATAACCAGTAATAGTCTAGTACTAATAATAAGAATAAGGTTGTTTTACGATCATAATTTACAAGTATCAACATTTTATTGAATAATAACCGCTGTTATTATTTAACATATTTATCAAGTTTTACAAAATTAATTGGAACTAAACACATATACGTGGGGTGACCCCATACGTGGGGTGACCCCATACGTGGGGTGACCCCATACGTGGGGTGACCCCATACGTGGGGTGACCCCATACGTGGGGTGACCCCATACGTGGGGTGACCCCATACGTGGGGTGACCCCATACGTGGGGTGACCCCATACGTGGGGTGACCCCATACGTGGGGTGACCCCATACGTGGGGTGACCCCATACGTGGGGTGACCCCATACGTGGGGTGACCCCATACGTGGGGTGACCCCATACGTGGGGTGACCCCATACGTGGGGTGACCCCATACGTGGGGTGACCCCATACGTGGGGTGACCCCATACGTGGGGTGACCCCATACGTGGGGTGACCCCATACGTGGGGTGACCCCATACGTGGGGTGACCCCATACGTGGGGTGACCCCATACGTGGGGTGACCCCATACGTGGGGTGACCCCATACGTGGGGTGACCCCATACGTGGGGTGACCCCATACGTGGGGTGACCCCATACGTGGGGTGACCCCAAACAAAGACCAAATTAAAAACCATGTTTGTTATTTTATTAAAGAATTATGTTTATTATTTTACTACTGTCTCTATAAAAAAAATATATTAATCGATAGTTGCATGATAGTACTTGTGTGTTTCCATAAATCTATTTATTTTTTTAAAGTGAAGAGAGATTGTGTGAGTTATATTTTGAAAAAAAATAAAATATGAAAAACAAACAAAATACTGGTAGACATGTCAAATATATGTATTTATTAATCATAATATCTCTTTTTTTCATAAATTAATAAAATAAATCATATTTAATTGAGTGAATCAATTTTCATAAAAACAAAATGATATTGTCATCTTCTAATTTAATTTCACCATTTATAAATCTATGGTATTGTTTTTTTCTTCTTCATATTAAAATACAACATAAAATATTAATTTGTCTTAAGTTTATAATTTAAACTCATTTGCACTTTTTAGGTCTCTTACAAATAATTTTTTTTATTTTTGGAATAAAGATAATATTTATTGCCAAACACAGTGAAGTACAACCGATCCGAAGATCCAGGTGATGCATTATGCATCCACACTACTAGACATCTCTATTAAAGAGAGATACTCATAGTTTCTACATTTACATGATTTCTAATAGACTTATGGAAACTATCTCTAATAAGAACATCATGAACTATTGTCTTCCAAATATGAGGATCCACTTGAGATTGGTTGAAGATCACATCATTACGATGTCTCCAGATACCATAAACACTTTCAGCAATTGCAATTTTTAATAAGTCTCCATGCCATCCTTTCCTCTTAGTTTTAATATTTAACCATGCTCTCTCTTGTGTCCAACCCATTGGACTTTTGTCATATCTAATATGTTGCAGAACTATGCGCCAAATTTGGTTGGTTACCTGGCATTCAAAAAACAGATGATGGACAGTTTCCATTTCCTTGCAGAAAATACAACCAACATCAATTATACTCCCACGCTTCAGCAGCATATCCTTGGTGTTCAACCGATCCAATAAGCTCAGCCACAGTATGAACCTGGCCCGAGGTTTAGCATAGTTTTGGTACATCAAATGTTTCCAAGGAACTTGCCCTTTATTTCTACGAAGCTCTTTATACACGTCTGCTGTTCTATATTTACCATTTTTCAGAACAGTAGCCCAAGCATTAATTCCCTTAATTTTGTCCCTCCATTTAAACACACTAGCCAAGATCCAAGAACAGTTTTTTCTTTGCCAATCCATTACATTATGTTGCTTTAAATAGTACGTATTAACCTATTTTACCCAAAGCTTATCTGCCTTAGCTTGGATATTCCAGAATAGCTTTCCCATAGTGGCAATATTCCACTCCTTCAAAGAAGTAATACTCAGCCCTACTGCTCCTCTAGGATTACAAACAAGGTCCCACACAACTAGAGCCTTATTGGTTTTGTCATTCTTGCCTTTCCACAAAAAGTTTCTACATATAGCCTCAATATGCTTGATCACACCTTTTGGCATAGGAAACACATTCATCCAATAAGAAGTAATTCCAAATAACACACTTCTGATCATTTGATACCTTCCTACATAGCTTAGAAGTCTAGAAGTCTAGTGTTGAATCTTAGCGAAGATCCTATCAACCAACGACCTGCAGTAATGAATGGTTAATTTTCTGCTGGATAGAGAAACTCCAAGATATTTGAATGGGATGATTCTATTAGAAAATCCAGTGATCTGAAGCACCTGCTGCTGAACCGAATCATGCATACCTCCACAATAGACTTTACATTTCACAGGGCTAGCATACAAACCTGTTGCTTCAGAAAAATTTTGAAATTCATGCATCATAATCTGGACAGAATTAGTGTCTCCCCTAGAAAACAACATCAAATCATCAGCAAAGCAAATATTGATAATACCAAGTTTTTTGCATTTGGGATGAAATTTAAACTCAGGCAGATTTTGTGACTTCTTGAAGCTCCTATGTAAATATTCCATAATCATCACAAATAAGAGAGGAGAGATGGGGTCCCCTTGTCTAATAACTCTATTTGCTTGGATACTTGGACTGGGATGACCATTGATGACATATCTATATGAGACTGTTTTCACACACAGTAAAACCCATTCAACAAAATTAGTAGGAAAGTTCAACTCTCTCATAATATCCTCTAAGGCTTGCCACTCTACAGTGTCATAGGCCGTTTGGATATCCATCTGAATTGCACATCTAGGGGAAATGTGTTTCCTACTATAGCCTCTTAACAGCTCATGGGCCAAAATTATGTTGTCATGAATCACTTTTCCGGGTATAAAAGCAGATTGGCTATCATGAATGACTTTACCAATGCACAGGCTGAGTCTTCTATTTAGAATCTTAGAGATGAGCTTGTACACAGTAGTGCAGCAGGTTATAGGTCTCAAGGTCTTCATAGTTTTGGCCTCAAGTGTTTTGGGGATCAATGTCACTAAAGCACAATTGAATGCAGGGTGGTGTCTCTTCTTTTCAAAGAAATCCCTTACAGCAGAGCAGATATCATGTTTAGTATTGTTCCAAGTAGCTTTGAAGAATCTGGTAGTGTAACCATCTCCCCTAGGGGCCTTGTTATCTCCAATTCCTTGCAAAGCATCCCATATTTACTTGTTTGTAACAGGTTTTATTAACTCCTGTCTATCCTCTTCAGGCAACTGTTTCCCTTGTCTTAATGCCACAATGTCCACATGTCTCATTCTTGTGGCAACAGTTCCAACAAGATCTCTGTAAAACTTCAAGACTTCTTCCTCAATCTCTGTATGTTCAGTTAAGAGCTGGCCATTGATATTCTCCAACTGTTTGATGCCAACCTGTTTATTTTTCCCTTTGACTATGGCATGGAAATATGAGTTATTTCCATCCCCCATTGCAACCAAGTTACTTTGGATTTTTGTCTCAACATCTGTTCTTCCAGATCAGTATTATGAAGAACCTCTTTAGCCCACTTTTGCAATTCTTCAACATATTCTGGGTTGAACATATCTGCTGCTAGTCTGTCTTCTGCCTGCTCCAAACTTTGCCTAGCCATCTGTATCCGTCTAACCCCCTCAGTAACTTTACGAGTAAGCTTCCTAATCTCTGGTCTCAGTCTCACCAGCTTATTCCACAACAGATACTGGGGTTGACCTGCCATTCTTTGGGACCAATTAGTATGAACAATCTCATGAAATTGTGGCTGCTCAACAATGCAATTAAGAAACTTGAATTGTCTGTGCCTTTGTTGTCTTCCCTCAGTCTCTGTGCATTGTACTCTAATTGGTGTATGATATGAAATATGGGCCTTGAGGGATTCAACTGCACACTTAGGGAATTTGAGGAACCAGGGTGTATTACAGATGACATGATCAATTTTGGAATAGATCATCCTTGACATTGTTTGTTAGACCAATAATATCTACTCCCCAAGCTATCATGTTCAAACAAATAAATGGTATTCATCATATCTTCCAAGTCACTGAATTCATTACTTTGGACGGGGTGACCTCCAATTCTATCTTCTATTCTCATCACATTATTAAAATCCACAAGTATCACCCATGGGTCCTGCAGGGCATAACTTTGAATCTTATTCCAGAGAATCCTCCTTCTAGGCAGTTGGTTATGAGCATAAATGATGGTAAGCCAATATTGAAATCTTCCTTGAGTATCAACTACCCTGCAATGAATGTGCTGATCAGAAGTATCCACTTTCTCCACATCCATAATAGCAGGGTTCCATCCAAACCAAATCCTCCCATTATTATGTTCATCATAATTGTCAATCCATTTCCAACTTGTGCCAAAGTATCTCCTGATTTTATTAGCATTTGGCTGTTTAACTCTAGTTTCTAAAAGGCCAGCATAAGACACTTAATATTTATGAAGATGGGCTGTAATCTCCACATGTCTTGCCTGTTTATTCAAGCCCCTCACATTCCACACAATCATCATGAACCTCTGTCTGCATCTCCTAGGTTAATTCCACCTAGGATAGCAAATCCATTCTGACAGTCTACTGTGGAACTACCACTTCCTGTATCAACTCCCTTGCCCTTAATTGAAGATTTCACATCTATCCAATACCCGGGGGATTCATCTGGTATAGGTTCTGTTGGTTGATTCTGTTCAGCAACATTTTCGTCCTCTTTCTCTTTTGCTTGCTGAGTTGGTTTTGGTTCCCATCTTTTTTCCTTCTTATCAGGCCCTTTCTTGATAATTTCTTTGCATTCGTGCCCACCTTATTACATTTACTGCAAAAGGGTGGTCTCCACTCATACTCCACATCCTGCTTGATAAGATCTCCACCCGGTCCTCAAATGTTAATGTGGTTCTTTAGCTCCCTTGTGACATCTATCTCGATGAGAACCCTAGCATAAGAGACTCTCAATTTTTTGGCCGTACATTCATCAGTGGTAAGTGGTTTCCCCAGTGCACTAGCTATTTCCCCTATACTTTTCTCACCCCAATATACTAGAGGTAGCTGTGGCAAAATAACCCAAAGAGGTAGTGTTCTGATCATATCTTCCTTCATTGTAAAATCTGGTTTCCATTCATGGAGAAACATATGTTTTCTATGAATGGTGTATGGCCCTCTCATCAACACCATATCCCTATCACTCTTCGAATTAAACCTAATAATGAAGTATCCTTCATTATTGTAGTATAGTTCCGGTAGAGATACAAAATTCCACATACTAATCATAAATTTTCTAACAGCATTCATAGATAAATCTTCTCCTATGACATACATCACAAGCGCATCCTCCCAATACTGAAGTTCAGATTCAATATCCTGAGTTTCTATGTTAACCTCCAATTCCCCATTAACAATGTTAGGAGCTGTATACGAATTTTCAATACCATTTGAAGGGCAGCGATTACCTTTGATGATTTCCACCCATGGGATAGACTCCTTCAGTGTCGCTTCTCCCTCCTTCGAAATTGCATCTGTAGTCACTAACAGTATGGTCTCTTCCAAAATTGCTTCAAGGGTTGGTATTTGTGTGACATTCTCCGTCGTATCCAACTTTCGATGTGTGCTGCTGCTACTGCCTGTGTGTGATGAAGACGGTGGTGTGAAGACATGAACCATCGTCGGTGGAGTGCGCGCCGCCGCTTTGCGTGGCCGGCCACGTCCCATTCGCCCTAGATCGTCAGAGCGTCCTTTAGTTTTCAAATTGCTTTTCACAAATAATATATTTATTTTATAGTAAAACAACACAATTTAAAAAATATACTCTATTTTATTTGATTTGCATATGCCTAAAATAAAAATAAAATATATCGTAAATATTAAATAATTTATTTTAATTTTTTACAAATAAGGTAGTTAACTCTAATAGAGATAAAATATACACTCTTTTATCTTATAATAATTATCCATAATATTTTCACATATTTTTTTAAAAAATAAATAATTTTTTTTTTGCAGTTTTTAAGTCTTTTACCAATAATAATATAGTTATTTTATAATCAACAATATAACTATTTATTAAAAATATATTTATTTTAGAAACATGTTGTCTAATTATTTATTAAAGAATAGAATTTTTAAGTTTATTTGTAAGTTACCAAAAAAATCATTTAGTCTTTAAATATATAATATCAATTAAGAAATTAAAACAAATATCTTTTTTAAAGTTGCTCGACATGAAATAAATAAAAAAGATCTCATTTTAAAGATGACCTTCATTTCTGAGAAACAATCTATATGAAATCAATTTTTTTAATTTAGAAAACTTATATATTTATAGATTTTTGTGAATAAAATGATAAAGATTAGAATTCAATAAAAGAAATTATAGAAATTAAAAGTTTAAATATTTATAGTATGTTATATATATGGAAGAGATTTAGTTTTTGGAAAACAACTTAGTTTTATTACTCCATATTTGGAATAATTTAGAAGATTAAAAATGTCAAATAAAAATGTTTTAAGTAATTTAAAATTAGTTTGTCAAAATAATTATTTTTTTAAATTTTTTTTTTAGAACCCTAAATTAGTTGATGTTATTATCTATTACAGAAGTGGATTGATATAATTTTAAATGATTTTAAGTTTTTCTACCATCAATTTTTATGTTAGAATTTAATAAAATAATTATGATTTTTTGTCGTAAAAATAAATGATTAATTTTTTAAAAGCAAAAGTTCTAGACATTTTCCTATTTAGTTTGAAAAAGTTAATGTTTTTCCTTTGGCATTCATATTATTATAATGATTCAATATGTAATTAAATTATTGAGTGAAGACCCATTTTGGTCCCTTACAAAAATCACACAACCCAAATTTTTAATTATAATTTCATTTTTAAACAATTCTTATTTAACAATATCAAAAAGCCAAAATTGGAATCGAACTCCAAGACTTTTAAACAATATCTTAAGTCTTTACCACTACTCACTAGGCCAATATGCATTCATGACAAATAATTTTCAAGATTTTTAGTAATATTAAATAATTATGAATTTAAAACAAAAATTAAAAAATTTATATCAATGGGATTTCGAACCTCATTAATTTACTAATTTCAAATAATACACCAATTTAAAAATAAAATTTCTTAAATGTAAAATCTCAATATATTTAATCCTTTAATCAATTAGAAATAAATTAAATTATATGTAATTGAAATTAAATAACACACAAATAAATATTTATTTATTTCAAATTAATTAAAATTAAATAATAATTAATTAATTTAATAGTAATTCAACTAATTATTAAAACATTTAATCAATTTAAATTAAATATTCAATTAATTTTTAAAATTATTTAGTTAATTCAAACTAAATAGTGATCAATTAATTTAATAGCAATTAAATTAAATATTATTTATTTATTTTTATTTGATTAATTATATTTAGGATTTATATTTTACTAATTTTATTTTTAAATTTTTGTATTATTTAAATTAGTAAATATTTATTTTTTTTGTTATTTGAAATAAGAAAATATTTTTTTTGAATTATTAACTTAAGTATTCATTGTTAAGAATATTAACAGTACAAATTGATTTGTCTAGCTGTAAAGTGACTATCATTTAACTTGAACGGATTTGGATTTGAGACCCATTGGTACAAATTTTAACTTTTTTGTTTGTTTTAAATTCAGAATTATTTAATATTATTAAAAATTATAGGAATTATTTGTCATGAATGTACATTGGACTAGTCAGAAGGACTTAAGATATTGGTTAAAGGTCTTAGGTTCAATTCCATATAAAAAATAATTTTGACTTTTTGATATTATTAATTCAGAATTGTTTAAAAATGAAATTATAAATAAAAATTAATTTAGTATTTAAAAAATGAAAAATAAAAAATAAAAGCCAATGTAACAGTTCCGTCACAGTTTAAAAGTATGAAAAAAACCAATTTGAAAAAAATATTAACACAAGGACTAATATGATTCGGTTAAATTTTATATATGATTAAATCGAGTCCTTTTTTTGTGAGGGACTAATTTTGAGTTGTGTGATTTTTGTGAGGGACCAAAATAGGTTTTCATTCTAACCTTTATTTGTTATTTCAGTTTTAATTATTATTTTCTATAAGAGATCAATTTGAACGTGTCTTTAGTTAAATAAAATTCTATATATAATCTATTATATTCTAATCAATTGACGATTTTATTATATATTAATTATTAGTCTTGATATTCTAATCAATTGACAATTTTATTATATAGTAATTATTAGTTTTGATGTATAATATATGTGAGAAATCATATTAAAGTGCAAGAATTGGTTTATTACAGTCATTAATTAGTAGATTTATTACAAATGCTCTGATTTTTTGTGAGTATCATTCGTTATTATAATAGTAAATGTCATAGTTAAAAATGAATATATATTTTTTTCTTAAATACATATTTATAATTATAATTACAATTATTAAAAGTTCAAATTTTAATTTGCATATATATAGTATTAAATTATTAAAATACTAATACACAAGATTTTATAAGGAATATTTCTAAAAGTTAAAAACTATTTATTATTGAGTGACATATTAACATGATATATTTTTACTTGTAATTGAATTCCTATTTTATATTTATATATGTATTTTGTTGAAAAACTAGTTGGAAATTCTTAAATTCTAAAAATAAAATATTTTTTGCAAAAGACTGAGGTATATCTCAAAGTAAAATGATTGTTGCTTCAAATAATTCACCATCAACATCTGATAAACGTGTCTACAACATTAAAACAATCAAAAGAATATTACAATCAAAATTAAAAATTGTATTAGTGCTACTAACTAATGATTAAATTAAATTAATCAATTTATATAGAGACATGAACAATGCTCTTAAACTCGTTGTCTACCTCAATGCGCCTTTGTCATATAGCTCTGCAGATTCTCATTCGGTGATATAGCAAAATCTTTGAAATAGTATCACCAAAGAACCCATATTTTTTGGAATGATCACAAAGCTATCACTGAAAATCATTATAAAAACAATGGTGTTGTGATTAATAATAACAATAAATATTGTGTGAAAAGTTATGGAAACGATCTTATGCATTTAATATTATTTAAAATATTTATGAAAAACAATAAAAATAGATGGAGTACATAAAATCTGATGAAAAAAGTGCATAAAAAAATCAACAACTTAAAAAAAATGATGAAAACGAAGAAAAAAATAAAACAGTAACAATGTAAAAGGATGGAAATCATCGACTAAAAAATTTGAAAATCTGAATCGATTGGAAGAAATTTGCAGGAACCAAAAAGGAGGAAAACACAAAAATGATTATTGTTTGCCGACTGGATACATGCATTGTGGGTTCGTGTAATAACAGAAAAATCTAAAATCCAAAATAACACCCTAAAAAGATATTCTATGAAGGAATAAAACCCTAAAAACAAAACCGAAAAACAAAAACAGCGCATATCAATGGCATCGTATAAGAATTGGACAATGCATTGATATATGGGTTTTCTTATAGAGGCTGCATTTGACGAGCATTGGAAACATGTTGAGCCTTTACAACTTCTGACTTCTGATGCAGAGTGATAATGATAAGAAGCGTTGGAAGTGATGTAACGAGTAAAAATCGCCTAGCGTGTGAAAGAGTGTATGGGGAAAACCAATTTCTTTTTTATTAGGGTTAATAGACATTTGCCCCCTGCCATATAGGCGAGTTTCGGTTTACCCCCTATTAATTTTTTTTTTGGATTACCCCCTGTATTTTTAGGGTACCCCTAAGCGTGTAAAAAACAGTGAAAAACCAGGGGGTAAATCAAAAAAACAAGTTTACAGGGGGTCCTAGGGGATAAATCATAGAGCTTTTTATATTTCAAGGGGGCAATCCAAAAACAAAATTAATAGGGGGGTAAATAGAACAAATGTCTATTAACCCTTTTTATTATTATAGTAGATTTTTTTTTGTCTTCTCCATATTCTTTCATATAAAAAGATAATTATTTTTTTATCGTGTATCAAGAATCCCTCTATATCCTTCAATTAATAAATAAAATAAAAAGTTTAATGTAAATAATTAATAAAAAGGTAATTATTTTTTAAATAAAATATTCTCTTTTAGAAAGTTTGTAAAACATGTGAACATGACACTTGTCAAAATTGCCCAAAAACTCATTTTATTTTATTATTATTATTATTATTATTATTATTATTACTATTATTATTATTATTATTATTATGTATGATTGTCATTGACCATTTCTGTTATAAGGGTGAGTGAAGGTGTTAATTTCTTTAAGACTATGTTTGAGAGTTTGGAGGGGAAGGGAGGGGAAGACTTTGAAAAATTAGAAAGATTGGATGAAAAGAATTGAATGATTTTGGTTGGGAGGGTTTTAAAGGTTTTGGTTTTATTTATAACATAAAAAATTCTCTAATTTGGGAAACTCAAAATTTGTATTGAAGAAAGATTTTGGAGGACTTACATAAATTTTTAAAATATCTTTTATCTTGTTATAGTATTAGGAAAATTAAAAATTTAGTAATGAAATATACTCTTTTATCATTCTATATAAAATCATTTTTTTAAAAAATATCAAATATTTTTTTATATTTTAAAAAAAATCCGTTTTCAGAAACCTTCTGCACTCCTACTCTCCAAACTCCCAAACATAGCTTAAAAAAACAATGTCAATCCTTGTTAGCATATCAAAGCAATTTTCAGTACCAATTCAAAGTAGAACGTGGAACTTGCCTTAAATGGGAACTATAGTAACATAAAGTACAATACAATAACACAACAAGTAATAGCCTATTCTTATCAACAATAACTAATCAAACAACAGCATCAGAAATTTCATCAGTAGACAAAAAACTAAAAATATATAAATCCTCAACATTACCTTTATGGTAAAAAAACTTTCTAAGCAATCCTTCTCTATGGAACCCAACTTTCTCCAACACTCTTTGAGAAGCCTTATTCTCCACAACAGTATAAGCCTCCAACCTTACCAAACCATGAAACTCTTGAAACACTTTAGACAAAAGAATCTTCAATGCTTTTGTGACTATACCTTGCCCCCAATACTTGAACCCAATAGCATAACCCAAACATGCTTTATGCTTCTCATCATTATAAGGAAGAACCCAAAAAATTCCAATGGAGTGGCCATCAAGACATATGGATTGGTACTAGTTAGAATATTGGATGTGTGTTTTATATAAAAATAAAAAATTTAGATACCAATTTTAATTTGAATGACGTAGCTTTACAAAATTACATTTATATTGAGTGTCACAGCTTTATCTTACCTATTATTTTAATTTATTAAATTTGAATGATGTGATTTTAATTAATATTAATGTAAAAATTAATAAATTAAATTAAATTTTATAAAAAAAATATAATCATGAGAAATAATTAAAAAATTTAGAACCAATATAATTGTAAAAAATGTTTCAATATTATCAAAGTTGTTATCCTAAATGGGTTTTATGATCCATTATAGTGAAGATATTTGTAGTGACCCTTTTTGCTTGTGCTACTTATCACGTGGGATGGCCACATCATCTTTTCATGTTTTTTTTTATTTTCTAAATTTTCTGATCTTATCCTTTAGTTTGTTAGAAATGATGTAAGAGAAGTGTCACTCAGTGTTTTAAAAACCGGACCGGACCGGTCGAACCGGCCAGGTAACCGGTCTGGTTCAATAGCTGGATCGGAAATGTCATTGAACCGATGCGAACCGGTTAAAATCGGTGTAAACCGCTAAAACCGAAAAAACCGACGGTTTTTGTGAACCCGTGGTTTAAATGCATTTTTTAATTTTTTTAATTTTAAAAAATTAAAACAATGTCATTTTGATTATTTTAATTAAAAATTAAAATAAAATAAATAAAATATAAAATAAAAAAATGTTGTAGATGCGATTGATTTTGTTACGGATAATTTTGATATTGAGGAAGGAGATCCCAACATTAAAACAATTTTTCTATTGAAATTAAATTTAGTAGAGAATGAAATTATTTTGTTATAAATTATTCAATCAAATTATGTTGCGATTAAACTTTTGTTTATATTTTATAATTATGTACTATTTGATTGTGTGTGATACCTATGTGTAAAATTTGAATTTAAATTATGAACTTGTGAATTTTTTTATAATTATTTTCAAAAAATTTAAGTACTAGTTATATTTTGTAGGGACTGAATCATCCGGTTTGACATATTTTATACCTATATAATTTTGTTATAATGACCAGTCTATTCAACAGAGTTATCCGATTTAACTCGGTTTAGTTATGCGGTTCAACCAGTGACCCAGTGGTTCGACCAATAAATCAATGACCCAATACCCTCACCGGTTTGATGTCCGGTTCGGTTTTTAAAACACTGGTGTCACTATCTCCTTATTTATAACACCTTCTGTATCTTCTAATCATGATCGATCAATGGAGAATAATTTTTAGATCTCTTTTATATTTCAGTTTTTCTCCCCTTTTTGTTACTTAATATGGTATTATTCGCTTTTCCGATCTAGGATTCCTTCTTCTTCATCGTTTTCACCATGCCTCCGCGCCAGATTCCTGATCCAATCTTGGATCAAACCAGTCCCTTTTATGTTCATTCTAGTGATGGTCCTTCCTCGGTTTCCATCACTCCCCTTTTTGACTGGTTCTAATTACCACTTTTGGGCCAGATTTATGCGTTGTGTTCTTGGTGCCAAGATGAAGTTTGAATTTCTTGACGCCTCTATTCCGATGTTGATAGTGCCTTTGATCCCTTGTATCGTCCTTGGAATCGTTGCAATATGCTCATCCATTCTTGGCTCATGAACTCTATAGATTCTTCCATAGCTCAATCCATTAGTTTCATGGAAAACGCAACCGACGTTTGGTTCGACTTGAAGGAACATTTTTCGCAAGGAGATCCGGTTCGTGTTTCTGAACTACAGCAAGAGATCTATTCCATCAAACAAGACTCTCGCACGGTAACATAATTCTTCTCTGAACTTAAAATTTAATGGGAAGAACTTGAGATCTATATGTTTGTCCCTACTTGTACTTGTCGTGTCAAATGTGCGTGCGAAGCCATGCGCACGGCTCACCAAAATCATCACCTCCTTCATTCAATGTGATTCATTAGTGGTCTCAATGATAACTTTGGTGTTGTGAAATCTCAGATCCTTCTCCTTGATCCTTCAACATGAGCGCCAAATCACTCCTATCCTCTCTGATGATTCCAAAGCCCTCATTAATGCTTCTGAGGCTAAGAAATTTCATCCTAAAATCGAGAAATTCTTTCCAAAATCCAAACCTTGCATCTGCACCTATTGTAACCGATCTGGACACACTATCGAAACTTGTTACAAGAAACACATTTTGCCTCCTCATCTTCAGTGATATGCTTCAAATGGCTGTGCAGCAGGTGAAGGGAGTGCCTATGCTGTTTCTGATGTAGCACATACCAACAAAAGTGATGTGCCTTCTCTGACTCATGAGCAATATGAGAAACTCATCAATTCATTCAAGGATCTAGCCCCAATCAACAATTTGGAAGTATTGCTTCCAATCAGGTTTGCTCGATTCCTTCATCTGGTCTCAAACCAGTTGATCATCCAGGTATTTCTTTTGTCTATACTATGTCTTGTTTTCATTCTTCAAGTTATAACACATCTCTTGGATCTTGGATTATTGATTCAGGGGCCAACCATCATATATGCTCATCACTGCATTGCTTTCATTCTTATAATGAAATCACTCTAATAATCATAAAATTGCCTAATGGCCACCATACAGCCACAAAAATCATGGGTAGTGTCACCTTTTCACCTGGTTTCACCATTTTAAACGTTTTATATGTGCCTGATTTCACTGTCAATGTGATTTCTGTTTCTGAACTGTGTCAAAATTTGAACTGTTTGGTGTCTTTTGCTGGTTTGAAGTGTCTTATTCAGGAAAAGAAATCCTTGAGGATGTTTGGTTCAGGTGAGAGACTTGATAGATTATACTACCTTATTTTGACAAACAAGGAGCTTACCTCAAGCATAAACTCTATCCATATACCACATAGTTCCTTGTGGCATTTTAGGCTAGGGCATCTCTCACATTCTAGATTGTCAATTTTAAAAGAACAATTTCCCTTTATTAGTAGTGATAAAGAAGCAGTATATGATATCTATCATTTTGCTAAACATAGAAAGTCGCCTTTTCCTCACAGTACAAACAAAGCTTTAGAGCCTTATGATCTTATTCATTTTGATATTTGGGGCCCAATTTCAATTACATTTGTTTCCAATCATAGTTATTTTTTAACTGCTGTGGATGATAATACTAGATTTACATGGATAATCTTGATGAAACATAAAAGTGAAACAAGAGAACAAGTTAAGAATTTCATCAAGCAAATTGAAATCCAACATAACCATTCTGTTAAGATTGTGAGGATTGATAATGGACCAGAATTTCTCATGCCTGATTTTTACTCCTCAAAAGGGATTATTCACCATACTAGCTGTGTTGAAAATCCCCAACAAAATGGGAGAGTTGAACGTAAACACCAACATATCCTGAATGTAGGAAGAGCACTTTGTTTCCATTCCAACCTACCTATACAATTCTGGAGCTATGCAGTATCTCATGTTGTATTCATCATTAATAGAGTTCCTAGCCATGTCCTGAAAAATAAATCTCCCTATTTCTTGCTTCACAACCAACTTCTTGACCTTCAACATTTAAAAGTTTTTGGAACTTTGGTCTATGATTCAACTCTAACCTCTGGAAGAACCAAGTTAGATCATAGAGCCAGAAAGTGTGTGTTTTTGGGTTACAAAACTGGAGTAAAAGGAGCCATCCATTATGACCTGCAAAACAATGACATTTTCCTCTCCAGAAATACCACATTTTATGAGCATGTCCTACCATATCAGTCTCCTCACACCAGTAACCAGTGGAAATATCACTCTTTTAGTCCCTTAAATACCACATTTTAAGTGATGTGATTTTAATTAAGATTAATATAAAATTAATAAATAAATTAAATTAAATTTTATAAAAAAAATATAATCATGAGAAATAATTAAAAATTTCAGAACCAATATATTTGAAAAAAATGTTTCAATATAATTTGATAATTTATTAATATTTTTTTATGAAAGCAATTCCAAATACATTGCTTCTACAGAGATTATTAATTCCATTCTAACAAATATGTTTTTTCATGTTATAATTAATAATAAAAATAAAAGTAAGTAGAAAAAATAATATATTTATGAAAATACTTTTATTATGATATTGCTTATTTATCTTAATCATTCACATCTTCAAAAAAGAATTTTAACTTCCATTAAAAAAGAAATTTTATCTCGTTTGAAAAACACGAAACTTTTCCTTTCCGGTGTAAGTACTAACTAAAGGAGAAATCTTAGAAACAAAATTTTTTGTATTTTAAAAAATGAATAACGTACTGCTTTTCCACAAAAACTGAGATGAAAATACAAACATTTTCTCTAGGTTGCTTCTATTAACCGAGGTAGAGGATGTTAGCGGTGTAAGTACTTTAAATCTTTTATCATTCACCATTTTTTGCTAGTAATATATTATCTCAATTTTTTTATAAAATCGAGGGAAATTTTTTATTTTATTTTATTTTATAATTAAAAAAGAAAAACCTTTCTCCTCGATTTTGAAAAAGAACTGAGGGGTTTAGTTACACAACTACAACAACAAAAATTTATGCCCTACATTCTTAAAGTAACCATGCTTAGGATATTGCCAAGACATCTATCCACTTGAATCTATGCCCTACACCCATCACTATATCTCTTGCCCTCTTTCTTGTGAAAGTATTTGCATTGAAAATATTTGCTCAAGATAATGAAATCTTGGAACTTGAAAAAGTTCTCTAGGATGAATTGCAAGTGCATAAAAAACATTTTTTAAAAGTTGGAACATATAACTTATTAGAAGTTGGATGCACTAAAGGTATTGCAACAAAATCTGAATAACAACAAATGTTTGTTGTTTTCCGAGAATAGCAATGATGAATTTGAGTTTGTTGTAATTTTTAATATTTTGTTGTAAACAATGTATAAAAGAATATTTTTTAATATTATGTGTAAATGATAATTTTTTTTATAAAAAAAAAGCTTATTCCCCTCGGATTTTAGCAGAACCGAGAGGAATGTGGCGCTTGTCAGTCTAATATTTCATTATATATTTTATTTAAAATGAAAAACATTTTACCCCGGTTTTGACTCATAACTGAGGGGAAATATAAGCATGTTTATTGTGTTTCTTCACCGTCCTTAACACACACATTTTCCATTTATTTAATGAGCATCATTGCTCAAGACACTTCCATTAGTGATCCGCGTGAAATCTAAAAGAAATGAAAAACTTATTTTTCTTGGGATGCCATGATGAATGGTTCGTTTATATAAGCTACCTTGCAAAAGTCAACCAATATGAATCCTAATTCATCAGTTTGTACACAAGTGTTTTTGTCAATCTACTTGTACTGAAATAAAAGCACTTTAAATATAGCATAATCAATATCCACAACGACCCCAAAATACATTCTAGATGCCATTACAAGATTCTTATCTTTGGAACTAGAGAAGCACATGGATTCAGTCTCTATCACAACCCCGGTATTTTGTATTGGTATTACAATTATCCTTTGATTTTGTATAGATAGAAAATTTAATACTGTCCTATGTATTCCAAGTTATTACATTAAATTTAAACATATATGACACCCATTTAATTGTCTTGGATGCACACTCATTTTATGAAATCCTTTAATTAAACTAATTTATGAAATATATAATATAAGAAAATTTGATGTTCTGGAAATCTTTCATTTGCCCTTTCTTCTTATTCTGCCACCTCATCAAATTGAGGGCAATTTATGTTTAAAATTTACTTTTTCCAATCAATTATGTCACTTTATTTTATTTTAACTACAAGTTTGTTATATTATGCCTTTGGTTGTCAAGTTTGGATCAATTGATGATGTCATCTGATTCAATTACAATTTTCTTCTTTACTTTAATACTCTCTCTGTCCCAAAATAAATGTCACATTTGAGAAAAAAATTTGTCCCAAAATACTTGTCACTTTACATTATCAATGCAATTTAATATTTAATCTTCCAATTGTAACCTCTAATAAATACTCTTAATTTATTGTTTTCTTACTTAATATTAATGTTATTTTGAATACACCAATAGTTAATCAGAATAATTTAGTAAAATCGCCATTCTCTCTTTTATTTATTACTGTTTTTTAATCTGTGTGAAGTGGGTCATTGCGACAAATAATTTGGGACGGAGAGAGTATTACTTTTCCTTACATTTCTTTCACTCTATACTATTCTCTCTCTCTCTCTCTCTCTCTCTCTCTCTCTCTCTCTCTCTCTCTCTCTCTCTCTCTCTCTCTCTCTCTCTCTCTCTCTCTCTCTCTCTCTCTCTCTCTCTCTCTCTCTCTCTCTCTCTCTCTCTCTCTCTCTCTCTTCTATCAAATTATAGAATTAAATATGTTTTTAGTCTTTTAAATATAACAATTTTTTCATCTTTTAAAATATATTTTTTAAAATATAGATTTTAATTTTGTTTAAATAAAAATAATATTTGCATACGGGAAAAATCTATTATCGATCTATATATTTTTATATACGAAAATGATATTTATGATCTAAATATTTTTTATTCAAAAATGGTATACGGGAAAAAATCTATTATTGATCTAAATATTTTTATATATGAAAATTTACTATTGATCCAAATATTTTTTTTTTGTAAATGATACCTAAATAAAAATAATATTTGTATACGGAAAAAATATATTATTGATCTATATATTTTTATATACGGAAAATGGTATTTATGATCCAAATATTTTTTATTCAAAAATGATATACAGGGAAAAATCTACTATTGATCTAAATATTTTTATATAGGAAAATTTACTATTGATCCAAATATTTTTGTAAATGATATCTAAACAAAAATAATATTTGTATACGGGAAAAAATCTATTATTCATCTAAATATTTTTATATACGAGAAATTGAATAGTATACAGGAAAAAATATATTATTGATCTAAATATTTTTATATACGAAAAAAATCTATTATTGATCTATATTTTTTTAACCTTCTATTTTAAATAAATAGTGTTTGTTATGCCCTGTCAATAGCCATTTTTCACTCATTCGGAGGAATTTTTTCGATAAGTCTTTTATGAGCCAATAAGTATGGTTGAACTTCATCAATGTTATTCAATATATGGAAATGGACTTTAAGAGCTACATTACAGGATATTGACTTAATATTTAAACCTTGAGTATCTCTACCTTCATATCTTCCATCATGATAAGACTTGAAAATTCCTAGAATATGTTCTGACAAATAGTTTAAACAAAACTCAATAGCTTTTTTCTGTCATGTACCTTTCAATTATCGAAGTTTTCAAACGATGACGATTCTTATTATACACTCTTAAAGATCTTCATATACCTCTCTACAGAATACATCAACTTTAAATAAACGAGGCTACAAAATCTAATCTCCATAACTAGATGAACACCTAAGTGAACCATATATAATGTCCAAATATGACTGAGGTAAATACATCTCCAATTGACACAAGATAATTGGAGCCACATGTTCCAACTCATATAAATTTCCTTGATTAATGACTATTACATATAGCATTAAAGGATTAGCACAATCTAGTTATAGTTTATCATTATATTTTTTGGCAAGATGCCACGGATAACCACTGGTAGAGGTTGTTGCATCAAGACATGATAATTATGAGATTTTAAGTCAATTAATTTGAGATCTTTCATTCATACAAGTTTATTAACATTTTATGAGTATCCTTGGGTAACTTTGATACTTTGGAAACCCTCACAATTTTCCCTTTTCTACACATAGTGTGATTTCACTATGCCAAAAAAGGGAAAAGAAGGCGTTTTTTGGCCTTTAAAAGCGCTTTAATTTGACTCCCTTTAGACAACACTTTTAAAAGCACTGTCTAATGTATTTTTAATGCATCTTTAGGCAGCGCTTTTCCAGGAAAAGCGCTTTCTATTGTGTACTATAGGCAGCGCTTTTCCTAAAAAGTGTTTTCTTTGCTTCAGGTAAAAAAATGACATTTTAAGCATTTTTTTTATGTAAAAGAGCTACCTATTCTTTCTTTTTAAGAAAGCATATTTTTGGGAATAATCCCATAAACCTGTAATTCAAGCCTTACATTTCAACGAGCCTTTATTTCAACAAAGAAGGCGTTATATATAAAATAAAGGGTATATACCATTATAATCCAAAATATATACACCATTATAATTCAACTCACATGTTTGCAACAGAACCAAAACTAACCCTAACAATAACAAAGTCATCCCTAACAATAACTAAATCAGCCCTAAAAATAACTAAATCAGCTCGAAATTGACAAAATCTGACGAGCGGACGGTCCTGGTCCTGCAGGGTATGAACAGAACAACACGATCAATTAAACTAACTTGGTTCCAACATAAATAAAGGTCCTGCAAGCTATGAACAAAATAACCTAATTTTTCATAACACTGTTCAACTTCCAATACCTTATATGATTCTTTTCTCAATAAAGTATTCACACAATTCCTCCTTGATTTCTTCCAATTGATTTTTCATGTAATGAGCACACTTGTATTCATCAAAGTACTACATAACAAAACATAATATGAATGATTTAGTTAAAAGTAATAAATTATATGTGTTAAGATACGAAAGACTAAGAGGCATTTGAATAAACCGTGTGTTTTGTAAAGCACTACGGAGACTTTATTATATATAGAGAGATTACAGCTAATTACAAAATATAGTCGATGTGGGACTATTCTATATACAAATATTCTTAACACTATATTTACAAATATCAACACTCCCCCTCAAGCTTGAGCATATAAGTCAAATGCACCAAGCTTGCCACATATATAATTAGTTCTGGGACTTCGCAGGGATTTTGTAAACACATCTGCTAATTGATCATTGGAGTTGACAAAACTTGTAACAATTTCTCCTGATTCAATCTTCTCTCTGACAAAGTGACAGTCTATCTCAATATGTTTGGTTCTTTCATGGAAGACTGGATTTGAAGCAATGTGCAATGCAGCTTGATTATCACAAATAAGTGTCATTGATCTTGCTTCTTCAATTTGAAGTTCTTTGAGTAACTGTTTTAACCAAATGAGTTCGCATGTTGCCATTGCCATGGCCCTATAATCTGCCTTGGCACTTGATCTTGCAACTACATTTTGTTTCTTACTTTTCCAGGATATAAGGTTTCCTCCAACAAGTACACAATACCCAGAAGTGGATCGTCTATCAATGGGTGACCCTGCCCAATCAGCATCAGAGTATCCAACTATCTGAGTATGTCCTTTATCTTCATACACGAGACCTTTTCCTGGAGCACACTTGATGTATCTCAGAATCCGGACAACAGCATCCATGTGTTCTTGGCAAGGAGAATTTAAGAACTGGCTTACCACACTAACTGCAAAAGAGATGTCCGGACGAGTGACTGTGAGATAATTCAACTTTCCAACCAATCTCCTATACCTTCCTGGATCAGATAGAGGCTCCCCCTGATTGGGTAGCAATTTGACACTTGGATCCATAGAAGTATCAGCTGGTTTAGCGTTCAACAACCCTGTTTCTTGCAAAATATCCATAGCATATTTTTGCTGGGATATCACCAAGCCATCTTTAGATTGGGCCACCTCAATTCCCAAGAAATAGCGGAGTTTACCAAGATCTTTTGTTTGAAATTGATTCGAGAGATGTTGTTTCAACTGGAGTATTCCTTGATGATCACTGCCAGTTATCACAATATCATCCACATATACAATAAGATAGATACACCCTTGGGCAGAGTGATGATAAAACACAGAGTGATCAGCTTCACTACGGACCATACTAAATTGTTGTACTACAGTGCTGAATCTGCCAAACCAAGCTCTCGGAGACTGTTTAAGACCATAAAGAGATCTGTGTAGCCTACAAACCATTTGTGAGGACTCCCCCTGAGCAACAAACCCAGGTGGTTGCTCCATATATACTTCCTCTTCAAGATCACCATGTAAAAAGGCATTTTTGATGTCAAGTTGATGAAGAGGCCAATGTCGAATGGCTGCAATGGCTAGAAGAAGTCGAACAGATGCCATCTTGGCTACAGGCGAGAAAGTATCACTATAATCCAACCCAAAAATCTGAGTGTATCCTTTGGCTACCAAACGAGCTTTAAAACGATCAATCTTACCATCTGGACCAACCTTCACTGTGTAAAGCCAACGACAACCTACTAACGATTTCCCCGGGGGTAGATGAACTAGTTCCCAAGTACCACTGCTTTGAAGAGCACACATTTCGTCAATCATTGCTTGCCTCCACTCAGGGTGAGATAATGCTTCACCTAGAGTGTTAGGAATAGAAACAGAAGACAAAGAAGACAAGCAAGTATACTGCAAAGGAGAAAGACGATGATAACATAAATCAATATAATGTGGAGAAGGATTTCGTGTTTGACGTATACCTTTTCGAAGAGCAATCGGGAGATCGGACTCAGGTTGCGGGATCGGATCCGGTGATGGCGAAGGCGTCGGAGGAGAGTCTGCAATGACCTCAGGGACAGGTACTGCCTCAGGAATAGGTACGATAGAAGTGGGTTGGCGACGCTGATATGTTTGAAATGGGCGAGTAGTGGGAGGGTCAACCGTAAGGCTAGAATGGTGGGGGATAAGGGGAAATGAGACTTCCGGAAGAGGTGTAGGAGTACTTTCCTGAAGGGGTTCCGGAGTTACTTGGCTGGACTCGAAGTATGGAATTGACTCGAAGAAGGTAACATTGGCCGATACGAGGTATCGTTGTAGAGTATGTGAGTTGCAACGATATCCCTTTTGGGATCGATGATAACCAAGAAAGATACACTTTAATTAGTGATCGAGCTGATAGTTTATCAAGACCAGGAGAGAGATTCTGTACAAAATACGTAGACCCGAAAACTCGAGGAGGAATTGGGTGAAGAGGAGAGTTTGGGAACAGGATTGAGTGAGAGATTTTATTATTAAGGACAGATGAGGGCATGCAATTAATGAGGTAACAAGCCGTGAGCACCGCATCCCCCCAAAACCGGAGAGGAACATTACCATGGAGAAGTAGGGTCCGAGTGGTTTCTACGAGATGCCGATTTTTACGTTCGGCTACCCCATTTTGTTGAGGTGTATGAGGACAAGATGTTTGGTGCAGAATACCATTGGATGACATAAAAATTTGAAATTGTTGAGATAAATATTCGCGTGCATTGTCACTTCTTAAGGTACGGATAGACAAGCCAAATTGGGTTCTTATTTCTTGATAAAATTTTTCAAAAATAGAAAACAATTCTGATCTGTTCTTCATTAAAAATAGCCACGTACAACGTGAAAAATCATCAATAAAAGTGACAAAATACCTAGACCCAAAGGTAGACTCAGTACGCGAAGGACCCCAAACATCAGAGTGAACTAAAGCAAAAGGGGATGCAGCCCGTTTATTGACTCGATTGGGAAAGTGACTACGAGTATGTTTCCCTAACTGACAAGACTCACAATGTAAACTAGATAATTTAGATAAGCTGGACACCATCTTTTGGAGCTTGGGAAGACCTAGATGACCTAACTGCGCATGTATAATGAGTGGAGAATCTGTGGCAGAGCATGTGGTGGATGACGCAGAGAAGTAGTAGAGGCCTTGAGACTCACATCCGACGCCAATCGTCTTCCCCGAACTCCGATCCTGTAAAGTAACAGCACTATTAGTAAAGGTGATAGAACAATTAAGGGCACGAGTTAAATGAATGACTGACAGTAAATTAAACGGACAATTAGGTACATATAGGACAGAAGTAACAGAGAGAGATGGTAGGATTTGAACAGTACCAATCCCTTGGGATTGGGTTTGAGAACCATTTGCGGCGGTTATACTAGGTAAGAAACCAGAGGTAGAGATGGAAGAGAAAAAACCTTTATTACCGGTAACATGATCAGACGCACCAGAATCGAGGACCCAAGGACCAAGAGGAGATGATTGAGAGAGGCAAACAGATGAATTACCAATGTGTGCAACCGAAGCCGTGGAACCAGAGTTCTGATTAGTCTTGCACCACCTGAGAAAATCGTCGTAGCTTGGCGTAGGATTTTGAAGTGAAGGTGAAGTCTGCATAGTATCGGGATAATCAATTTGAGCTGCATTTACCTGACGTGGAGGTCTGCCATGCAGCTTCCAGCAACGGTCGATAGTATGCCCAAGCCGATAACAATGGTCACACTTGGGACGAGGTTTGGAGTTGGATGACCCTCTTCGAAGGCGATTTTGATTGTTTCCAAGAGATGCAAGGGCAGCAGTGTCACCTGGTGTTGGAGCAGCAATAGATGGAGGAGAAACCGGACCAAACTCATGAGGTGTAGCCAAGCGCAACATTTGTTCACTAACTGTATCATAGCTAGGAACAATAGTACCTGATAAAATCTGGTTACGAACGGATTCGAGTTTTGATGGTAGTCCTTTAAGTGCCATGACCATGAAATATTTACTCTGCTGTTCGGCATGAGCTGTTGCATCTTTTGCGTAAGTCATGAGGGTTTCATAACTTGCTTTCAAGGCATCAAGCTTATTCAGATAAGCTTGCACATCCATATTTTCCAACGTCAGTGTGTTGAGTTTGTGGATGACACTGTATAGAGAGTGAACGTCGTTGGAAAAGACTTTCTTGGCCTTTTCCCATACCTCATAACAAGTGGAGTAGGCTTGGTACTGAGCTTGGAGGTTAGGTGCTATGGAAAACCACAACACAGTACACAGAGAGGCATCAGTTTTCTTCCATGTAGCGAGTTTGTCGGTTGCAACGGCAGACAATTTTGTGGTTAGGTGATTTTCAAATCCCTGACCGTGAAACCACATATCGACGGCACGAGCCCATATGTTATAGTTTGCTGATCCGGTTAGTTTTTCACATGGGATCAGCGGAACTTTAGTAAACGAGTCTCCCATAGCTTCAAGTTAACAAGAACGGGGTTGTTTGAACAGGAGGGTAGATTTTTGCGAGTCGGAAGAATAAACCGAGAGCGGATCTGCGATCAGAGAACAAAACCGAGCCAAAAAATTTTTTTTTTTCAATGAACAGTACCTAGGTGATGAATAGTACGCGCGATGAACAATGTCAATATAGTCGCCGAAAAAAAAACAAACCAGAGTGATGACACGGTTTGCAGAAGAAAATTTCTCACCGGAAGACAGTAGGTCAACCGGGTAAAACACGGCGAAGAATTTCCTCTTAGTAGGCTCTGATACCATGTTAAGAAGTGTGGTTAGGCCTAACTCAACCCTACAAAACCGGCTTTTAGGGTGAGGATTTCCCCCACTTATAAGGACATGTTCAGGCCATATATTGTCCGATGTGGGACTCTTAACACACCCCCTCACGCCCAGGACTAGACAACTGGAGCGTGGAAATAAACGGTGGGTGGCCCGATAGCGGAAACCATAGAAGGTGGCCCACCGGATCTTAAACAAGGCTCTGATACCATGTTAAGATACGAAAGACTAAGAGGCATTTGAATAAACCGTGTGTTTTGTAAAGCACTACGGAGACTTTATTATATATAGAGAGATTACAGCTAATTACATAATATAGTCGATGTGGGACTATTCTATATACAAATATTCTTAACACTATATTTAAAAATATCAACAATATGAAATATCCAATAAATATTAAAATAAATCCTAAGTTATAAATCCATACCGTGATTGGAATCTCTATTCGATTCAAATGAAAGATTTCTTTCACAAACCTCATAACAAAGTATCTGTAATCTATACCGTTACGCTGATGAGCACACTACATAGAAAAACAAATAAGAATGTATAGTTGTCTTGTTTTATCAAGTAGCATCACTATTATAAGCAAAATTGTGAAAATTAATGTACCTCCACTTTGATTTATGTAATGTTGATTGATCTAGACCGTGATACTTGAGCTTCTCTTTGAGAGCGGAATACTTGTATTGATCTAACAAAATAAAAACATATATTTTGAACAGTCTCACATAAATAATTAAATATACAAATACACATGAATATTTATAACAATCTCACTTACGTATCAATCATTAACTTCATATCTAGATAATTTATCCAATCACCATTTACCGAGTTCAGATAATACACAACTTCTTTGAAAGGATCAATAGCAACCAACAAACAGTGACGTATATAAATTAAAACAAAAGCTTAGATGGAAATTTTCAACACAAAAGATACAAAGATTAGAATGAACTTAGAATGAAGTACTAACCCTACAGGAATAGTATTATACGGTAAAAGATACAAGCTTTCTGTACTGGTGGCAATGAATCTCTCAACTAAGTGATATCTTACTAAATCTGGATCCTTAATAATTGATGCTCTGTTGACACAAGAGGCAAACACAAAATAGAATCTGTTTGACAATTGATTCCTGCGTGTAACTCGGTGGGAGAACTGACTTTAATTTTCCGCAAACAAATATTGCGGTGCGCAAGAGTCACCACCGACTTTTATTTTGTCCAATTATTAGGAAAGGTATAAAAGTACAGGAAAGACCTTTTAAGAAAAGAGTTTGAGTTCCGGGGGTAAGTTATGAAAAGGGAAGGTGTTAGCACCCTTTTCATCCGTAGTTATCTACGGTCTCTTAGTTTGCTTAGCTCGTTTTATTTTGTTTGAAAAGCTTGAAAAAGCATAGTGTGTGTGTGTGTTTGAAAGAAGTGCCCATAGTAAGGCAAGACTTTGCAATGATCCTTGTATCAGTCCTCAAGGATGTATGCGAAGTATTTTTAAATTCATTTGAAAAAAGTAAGTGGTGAGAAAAGAAAGTTTATTTGTTGAGCAAGCAAACTAAGGGCTACTTATCCTTACGTTTAGTCTTTCCTATACTATTATACTTTTTGAAGGGATAGGACTAACCATACCATTTGTGGGTAGGTAGTCCTATCAATTGGATGTATTAAGGGACATCAAAGGGTCATCGATGGTAGTTGAAGGTAACAGGATAAAGGTACCTTTAGCAAATTCAAAGGGACAATCATCTTTTCGTAGGCAACAGTCGAGGGATTAGATCATGTATTCGTAGGCAACATCGGGGGTCATCGAGGGACCATGATCTTTGATGATTTTTAATCGAGGGACACTTTCTATTGGGTACCTCTATATTCGAGGGACACGACCATTACTCGTAAGGCAATAAAGAGGGGCGTACCCTAGAGGTGAGTGTGTGAGAAATGTTTGTTTTCAAAAGATTTTATCTTTTCAGTTAGTGATCTAGATCGAAATTAATTCATTTTCACGCCCTAAATTACTAACACACGCAAGCATATAATATCATACAGGAAAGTAAAGGCAGAAAGTAAAAGGTACTAGCTATTACAGGGCTTCGGGGAGGGGTTAGAATAAAATCGGGAGTGCAGAAATTAAAACTACGCTATTACAAAATATCTTGCGACCTATACAACGATTTCTAATATTTAAAATGTAAGCAGTAGATAATCATACATGCGACAATCATAGAGATTTAGAAAGAGAGAAGAAAAATCGGGAGTAATTTGGGGTTAGTAAAAATATTTGGGGTTAAAGTTAATTGAGAATCCTACTTTACTAATCTTAATCATCAAAACTAATTGGCCTAATTTTGTACAAGTTAACCTAAATGGAATAATTATATATGACTAACCTAATTAAAATTAGTTAAAGAACTAATTATGTTCAATAAGAGAAATTATATCAAAAATTAAAACTAATTTAACCTAATTACTACATTACATTAAAAATATGATTAATTAATTAAGAAACAAAAAGTATAAATCCTAATTTTTTAAAGTTATTAAATTAATTACTAAATTATTTAACCCAATATAACTTATTAAAGGTTAATTTAATGGTTAGTTATAAATTATAAGGTTAATTAATAATTAGAATAAAAAAAGAAAAGCTAAAAAAATGGCCAAAAATATGGTGTAGGCGTCGAGATCGACCCCTGGTCATCATGGTTGCAGGATTCACACTCTTGCCAATTGTGCTGGAACTTGTTGGCTGTTAACGGATGGTTAGAAAATAACAAGTATAAAACAAATCAATAAATGAATTTTTTAAACAAAAGTCAGCGCGTGGGCCCCAGTTGTACTGATAGACCAATCAGGGCTGGAAAGATGAAGGGAGACTTTGACTGGCGAATGATGGATGAACACGTATACGGTCAAGGAGTCAGCATTCCACATCATCATCTCCTTCCTCTAGCCTTGGGGATTTTGCCGCGGATTCAACCATAGATTTACCTGCGGATTTTTCTTCCTATTCTGCAAAAATTCAAAACTCAACAAAACGACGTTAGCCAAACAACATGAGTGCCCAGTTCCAAGTAAAAACGTCCCCTGTGTTCATTTATGAGGTCACTTTGGTCTAAAAACGCTTGTAGGAACGAAAACGAAAGCTTTGTTTTCATGAGCCCTAGCCATGGTGTTTCTCTATTCAAGGCTCAACGCTCTCGCATTACACATTAAACCTATTATAAACTTCAACACAAGCATATTAATAGCATCATATTAAATAAAATCGCATGGAATGATGAAAAACGAAAAACAAAAAAAAAATGAATATGAACAAACGTGATATGGTGTTTAACGTAACTTGGAGATCATGTATTGGTTCATACTTACTCAAAATCACCTTAGGAAGAGATTGAAGTGGTTTTTTTGGATTAAACGTGGCTGACTTCTCCAAACTCGTGAGCCCTATTTTCTTGAGAATTTTGAATGTTTGGAACGGTTATGGAGGCTAGGATTCGTGGAGAGAGGCTGAGCATAGGTTAGGTATATATATATGGGATGAATTAAGGTTAAGAGTTTTGGAAAGAAAGAATTGGATTAATTAGAAAAGATTTGATTTTTAAAACTACATGGAAACTTTCTAAATCAAGTCTTAATCTATTTCCCACAACTTTTTTTAATGCGTTATTGGCCTCACTATGTGAATTTGGTCTTGATTCAATGAATGGAATATCTTGTGGGATTTAATTTGATTTATTTTTTATTTTATTTGATTTATATTGAATTTAAGTAGATAAATCCAAAAATAAATATAATAAAATCATAAAATAAATATCAAATAGTATTTGGGCCCTTAATGATCTCAACATCATGTGGATAGTTCAAAAACAATGGCCCATTACTTGGAAATGCAAGATACTACATTTAGGGTTTCATGCTTTTTCTCAAATTTCTACAACTTCTGACGATCATAACTCACTAAATTTTTATCCTATGAAGGTGTTCTAGGACCTTTTTGGAAAACTCAAGATGTCCTCTTCAAGCCACTTTAGAACCTTTTTTGCATTTGGAGATTTTATCTTAATGATATTGGTCCTGACAAAAAACAGCTTTTTGTAAGTTTCTAGAAGGACCTGTAATGTTTTAGCTCATATCTCTCAAATGATGCATTTCTTGGTCTTGGGCCCAACATCAAAGTTGTAGAGAATTGAATTTCATTAAGAATATGCTTTGGTTGGACAATTTCTGATGAACCATATGGGAGTTATGTCCAATCAAAGTTCAGTTGACTTTCTCCTTAAAACTCTAATTTAGAAACTTTATCTTTTGATGATTTTTGGATCTTTTCCTGATGAATCATGATCAACCCTTGATCAAATTATGAATATAACTTCAAAATGTTGACGTTGACAAAAAATCAGGAGTTTTGACTGTAGGTTGACCATAGTTGACTTTTAACCTAGCATAGTCGACTGTGACTTTTTGATGACTGGGCAATCTTGTGAATCAAGGCTTGAAAATTGGTATGAGGATTCTTTGAAGCATATAGGAAGCCATGAAATCCACTTGAGGTGTCAGAAACCTTGTTTCCTTGCAAAGGAACCAAACCCTAATTGATGACCTATTGCTTAGGAGAAGTATGAGCATGCCCAATTCTTATGTAGCCTTGAGCATCTGATGATCCTAGGAGTCTAAGGAAATTTCTTGGGCCAGGATACCTTGAAAAAATGGTGGACAAATTTTGGGGTATGACACCGCGCATCAATTTTTCATACAAGAACCTTAAATAAAAACATAATAAACATTAGACTATTTTCATTGAAATATGTAAATAAGTTGTTCGACTAATTAAATAATATATTGATCGCATTACCGGATGTATGAGTTTACAACAACGATGCCTAATTCTGTATGCTGAAAAATCTGTTCCATTTCCTCTTTGCAATTGTTTCGGAGCAAGAAAAACCAAAGATACCTTCTATAACAGCCTGAGCCTTCGGTGTTCCCGTCACTGTCACCTCACGATCTTCTCTACCCCCTATCTAGTAAAGTTTTTTCTTTTCGTGGGAATTGAACCCTGTACCCTGGGGTTCAAGTACATGTTCATTCAATTCCCACTACCAATTGAGCTAGTAGCTCAAGTGGTAGTGGGAATGGAATGTATGTAACAGTCCGAGCCTTCGGCGTTCCTGGCACTATCACCTCACGATATTCTCTACTCCCCTCTCTAGTAAATTTTTTGCCTTTCGTGGGAATCGAACCATGTACCCTAGGGTTCAAGTACATGTTCATTCCATTCCCACTACCAATTGAGCTAGAGAGGGGGGGGGGGGGGGGTAAAGAAGATCGTGAGGTGACAGTGCCGGGAACGCCGAAGGCTCGGACTGTTACACCTTCCTCCATATCCATTTGACAAATATCACCATTCATCAAATATGATGTTCCCACAAGTGTTTCAAGACACATCCGGAATCGAGGTACAAAAGGTTTTCTTTCCACGGTTCTTGGAAGATCCCTTTTCTTGTTGGGTACACTACTAATTTTCTGGCTCACTTGTTGTGACTCTTGAGCAGGTACCTAAAAATCATATAACTTAGGTAAATTATAAAATCACACAGTTTTTGAATTCGGATCATATAATTAACACTTTAAATGTACCTCTTTTTGTGATGCAACAGACTCGTTGTGCCACAAAATCCCTTTATCCTTAGATGCAGGTTTTGTATGAGTCTAAGATTAACATGTAATAAAAATGTACGTAATGGTTCATAATTGAAATTTGAATACTAAAAGATTCATAATGGTTTTCAACATATACCTCATTATCTATGAAAATGAGGTCCTACGGCCATGCAACAAATGATCCTATTGCATCTCGCAGCAATGTTGTCTCTAAAACAATGTCAGTTATGGGTAGCAACGCATCCAGATCTAATGCAACATCAACTGATACTTTCAGATGTCCATCAGGGAGCAGTCTATGGTGAAGTAAATCTCCCAAAGTGTTATGCACTTTTCCCTTTCCAACTAGGCGATAAGTCAGTGACGATAAGTATAACTGACAAGATGAAATGCCCTAAACCAATAATAAATATGTTACTACTAATATCTATATATGTCAATTAAAATAAATATGCTAATTTAATTTCATAATAACATATATAGTTACCTCGGGATTTCTTTTCCTTAGATGCTTATACAAGGAAGATGGAGTCACACCATGTCCTTTATCCCTCACCCGACCGGGATACTCAGCAACATTTAGTGCTCGACTAAGTACACTCCTGTTATCTTGGTCCTCACATGTGGTTACCAATTAAGATAGAGTCTCCTGAAATTCATTTACATATCGAAAATTATTAGTGGAGATAAAAAATTAATTATATATTAATAAACTTTTGATTTAATTAAAGACACAATGTAATACTTACACATTCATCATAAATATGTTGAACATCTTCCCTAACAACTCCATCCTTGCCCACACGAGCTACCTTCGCCAAAACATGTGCCGGAAGTGATGTTTCGTCACTTTTCGTCTTGTCTAACTACACATTGACACAAATAATAAGATCATAAATTATAAAACATTGAGACAATTAATAAGATCGTAGGATTTATATATACTTACAATTTTTTTCTGTAAGCGTCCATATCCCAAACGCCCCTTTCTGTATGGATACGTGGGTTTTGATGCTCTCTGGCGATTTGTGTCACTCACTTTCTTGAAATTATTATCGTCTATTCGTTTGCCTACAAAATAATCCCATTCTTCAGGTCCAATGAAGTTCCTATACTTCATTGGACGTTCTGCTTTAACAAAATTTCCTTGCTCATCCTTAAAATACTTGGTTGTTAAAAAAGCTCTCCACCCTCTGTTTTTTTTCCGACCAACTGAAGACAATACTTTTTTCGGTTATCTTCAATGTTAAAAGACCTCTACAAAAAAACATACATATAGAGTGTGTTAGTATAAGTAATTTAAACACATTATCGTCAACAAAAATCTAATAACAACAATCATATATGGTACCTTTATCGCAATCCAAATTCTATCTTTATCGGAATCCAACTCTTCTTTAGTCCATCTATCAGAGGTGATTGTAATGTGCATACGAACAAGTGTACCAATGTAGCTTGTCAACTTTGCACCATTAGGCTCAATTAGTTGGTTATCATCATTCCAATTTACATCATATTTTACTCCTCTATCTCTATCACGAATGATTCCCTTCATAATAGTTACGCCTCATGTAATTTCTCCCTCTGAAGTCTTATCTGGAGCATTTGTATCTTGTGAGTTTTTTTGATTACTAGTCATTTGACCTGTAATAAAGAAAAAAATAAAAATGAAATGACAAATATAAAAAATCCATAATCCATAATCCATATAATGAATATATATAAAATGACATATATTTAAATTTTATTGAATGATATAGGCTATAATTATACTGTTACCTTTTTCACTAACGTCTCTTTCTTTTCTTGGTAGGAATATGTTTTACTCGTCTCTTAACAATGCAGACGGTTGGATTGATCCAAATATCCTCATTATGATCATTTCTAATATATGATTCATTTGCTATAATATTCTCATCTTGATCATTTCTAGTAAACGATTCAATCTCAACATCAATATCACCTTGATCTCCAATGTTTTCATCAATTACTTTGTTAGATAAAAACACTATAGACCATTTCGTACTTGTCGGATCAGTGACATAGAATACTTGTTTAGCTTGAGAGGCTAGAATAAAAGGCTCATCTTTGTACCCCACCCTATTAAGATCCACTTGCAAAAATCCTGACTTATCCATTCGTATGCCATTATTATTTTCAACCCACTTGCAACCAAATATAGGAATATGAAACTTCTCATAATCAAACACCCAAATGCGCTTGATAACCCCAAAATATGTCAGATTTGCAAATTAGGGGTTTAAGTCCTTCACGCTTGATATGTGCATTGCTTCAACTACCAAGGTGACGCCACTATTTTGCATAGTACTTTTATCATCTTGTTCTTTGGTATAAAATGTGTATCCATTAATTGCGTATGCGCTATAAGAAGACACAACCAAACTTGGACCATATGCTAAACATCTCAACCTTTTGGTTATTGAAGCGGGATCTGAACGATACTTTGAATAAATATGTTCCTTAAACCATGGTATGAAACTTCGATTGTGATCTCGTACTATCCAATTCTCATTTCTATTCGGATTTAAACCTCAGAGAACACCCTTGTGCATTTCAACATATGACACAACCTCAATCTCATTGTGCAGAACATACAAATGCACTTGATCCCGTTCGACCCTTGATACTGTCACAACTTTATTTCCAATTAACTTGTTACCTTATTTTTTTCAACAATATGATATTTGGGGAGTCCAATTGATTGAACATTTGACATATATTCAGTACGAAACTCAATCGCTTCTTCAACAATGCATCGTTCGGCAATATAACCCTCTAGTCGACTTCGGTTTTTCACATACCCTTTTAATATTTTCATATAACGTTTAGCAGGGTGCATCCATCTCATATAAGTTGGTCCACAAAATTGTGTCTCTTTCACAAGATAAACAACTAGATGAACCATTATGTCAAAAAACGAGGGAGAAAAATACATTTCAAGATCACATAAAGTGGTCGGCTTAAGACGACAACGTATTGAGGTTTGAGTGGTTTGAGTATGTACTACTATAAATAGAGGTCCATGCACAACTATTATTTAAGTTGATTTAATATGACAAATATTTTAATTTTGATATATTTTTGTTGTAAAAATATTTATAATATCGATAATTTACAATCACTCGTATACATAATTTTAAAAATTAGTAGTGGCTAAAAATTTTAAGATAAATAATTTTAATTATTAAATAGTTGTAATTGATTGATAGTGTAGTAAATTTTTACATGGTTAAAGTATGAAAAAGTCACGTGTTTAAAATAAATGTCACTTAAAAAATTTAAGTTTCTTTAAAATAAATTACATTCTAATTATTATAAATACAAATAATTTTATTTATAAATTTATATTATATAATTTCAAAGTATTATATTTTAGTGCAAATTTTATAAATAATTAAAAAAATTAGTTTGATAAAAATAAGGATTTTTTACTAACATGTATGAAATTTTTAATTTTCATTATATGCACTAATTTTAAAGTATTTTTTTTTTACTAACATGCAAGAAAATTTTAATTTTCATTATATGCACTAATTTTAAAGTAGTATATATCTATTTTACATTTATAGTGAAAAATTAAAAATAGTTTAAAAAACTAGTTTGGTAATTTTTTTTAAAACTTTTTTCATATTTTTAATCTGTATATATATGCAAAACTTTAACTAATATTTATTCGGTCCAAATTCATAAATTCAACGATTTATTTTATTTTAAATTATAAAAAAAATAAATTTATAATTAATCAATTAATTTTATTTGGATTTAATGGAAATACACTGACAGTGTAAAGCAGTTTTACACTTTCAATGAATCGTAGCCGTTAAATATTTATTGAATTTTGACTTTTATTTTAATTATTTATAAAATAATATACGTGAATGATTGTGTAAAAAATTTTACAATAACAATGTATATCCATTAAACCCATTTTATTATAAAAATATATCTTTTCAAAAAATTAGTTTTAATAACCTAACTAAATTTAATTCAAATTAAAATAATCATTAAATTATCAATTTTTTGTTTTCTTAATAAATACATAAAGTTTAATTACAATTTTAATCGATCTATTTTATTTTCCATTGAATTCAATAATCAATAAAATGATTTTTAATCGTTCTATTTCCATTTTCCATTTTAATGGATCTATTTTATTTTCCATTGAATTCAATAATCAATAAAATGATTTTTAATCGTTCTATTTCCATTTTACAACCAAAAAAAAAAATGAAGAAATTAAAAGCCAATAAATAGCAGTGTGATATGGGCAGCGGAAATGTAAGCTGTTGGATTAATCAAGCGGTTGAAAATTGTGATAAAAAAAAAACACGATCGCTATAAATTGCACCCACACGTTCTCTTTTGAGTTATCGCCTTCGCCGCTTGAAAACCTAAACTAAAAACCTATTAACAAAACCGATTCAGATCTCTGAATCTGAGTCACATCAACCACCAACAACACCAGATCTCCCGATCTACTTGAAGAACACTGCTTCAGATTCAATTTATCATGTTAATTGGAAGCGTAAGTATGTAATTGAAGAAGGTGAGTGTTTGAAACGAGTGATTGAATCTGGATCAATGTTTTATGTAAAACGAGACACACACGAGAAGAGTTCTCTTTTTTGTCCCATCTTACATAATCCATTGATCAAGGTATTCTCCCTATTCATTCGTTATTTATTGTCTGTGATATTTGATGTTCTTTTGATGTTTCTGTTATAACCTAATGAATTGTTTGATGTTGTTAATATGGTTAGATTCAATGAAGTACTGACGAAATAGTTTGAAATTTCAGATTCTGTTTTGTCTGTTTTTTTTTGTTGTTTTTTGTTTTTCAGGTTAAGTGATGTCACTGCTCAGCTAGAAAGATGTTTGGAATCTTTACCAATTTGGTTTAGAATAATAGGTTTCTTTGTGTTCAATCAGTTATATAGACTTTGTAATGGATTTCTATCTTCCTTTCTGTCATTTCAAGTTTTATTTGCTAAGAGAGCTATTTTATTGATTTTTAATAATAATTGTAGTATAAATTCTTTCAAAGGAGATGAGACTAAAACCATTACGTGTAGTAACCTGTAATTGTCTAATATTAAGAATAACATTGTTTTTACTGTCATAATTTACAAAGAATATAGTATCAACTATCAACTTTTTATCGAAAAGACTGTTTGTTTAGCGTAAAAAATAAGTTAATAAACTTTACAAAATTAATTGGAATTAAACTACTTCAATCTATAAACTTATGTTTGGATATTTTAAAACAGATGAAATTTATGGAGCTGAATGGTGTGGGATGAAGTGAAATGGGGCAAAATTGAGCATAATGAAATAAAATATCCATCCTTTTTTAAATTAATTCAAACATGAACATAAGTTTATATCTTTCGTTCCATCAATTCAATGGACTATGTGGCGATTTCTTAAAATATCCTTGTGCAGTTTTCTTAAGATTTCTATATTCAACACACATTCTCTATTTTATAGATTTTGTTTATGCTTTTGTTTACTAGAGCATTTGAAAACCAAGAAGTGTATCTACTATCTACCCATTATTAATAAATTGACCAAACTACCAACTATGTCCTTTCCACTAAAATTTTTTACACTACAAATTAGACACAATGGTAATTAACTAATTCACCATCCACTTTTAATTTAGACTAATGAGAGGATGACAAGTGGTGTATTATATAAAAGAAACCAACACGTGTCATTTTATCATTGGCCATATTTTTCATTTCAAACTCATTCCTCTCTCTCTCTTCAGATTATCATACTTCCCACTTCACTCTCTCTCCTGTGTTCTCTTCTCTCTTTTTTCTGAAGCCCTAAAACCACCGCCGCCTCCTTTTCTACCTCTATTATCGGCGACCAATGAAAAAATCAAAGCCATTTTCGTACTCTTCGTCTCATGATCTTCTTAATAAACTGGTTGGAATTTTGTTTCGAACAACCTATCCGTCAACCACTGTTACTCGCCGTCGACCAATGTTCGTATTAAGATAATGAAGTTAGATTCTGGTCTTTTCATTCAAAAAATCAATCTTTCTGAGTTTTTTTTGTTATTGTTTTTCTTTTTTTACAGGAAGCTCAAGAGAAAACTAAAGAACTCAAGCTTCTTGCTTAATGGAAGAGAAAGAAAGGTGGATTCATACCTACCATGTTTCTTTTTTGTGAGAAAAAGATTCAATAGAAAAAATTTATTGGTTCTATTTTGTTGTTGTTGTTGTTGTTGATTTTGTTGGCTCTTATGAAAGTATTTTCTTACAATGTCTCATTAACACCAAGATCCTTATGTCTGTTGTGTTTAAGATGTAAAGCTTATTAAGTTTATATGAGTTTTAGCCTCATTATTTGATTCTGGTGTTTTGCTCAGGTTAGGTTCTGTGACTGGAATGTGAATTCAACTATGTGACACCAATTATTTTACTCCTAATTTGTTGTCCATGTTGCAAGATATCAATAATCAAGTTGCTGGCTATATGAGAGATCGAAGTAGAATGGTCAAACAAATGCAATTTAGAAGATCAACTATTATTAACGTATTCGGATCCGTAAGTCAGTTTATTCTTTAGTTGTCTCTAAACACTAAGAAAATCATTTATTTATATCAAATTGACACTTACAGGCATATGTCTCAAGGTTTCAAAGATTAAAGATAGCTCTAAATATTAGAGATATCTCTCATTGACACTTACAAATGCTTGTGTGCCAATGTTCCTTCTTTTTGTGAACATGTGTTGGAAACTTTGTTCTCACAACTTCTGATTTCTAATAAATGTTTTCCAATTTTAAATTTTTTTACTTTAAAATGTAAAAGAAGAATTTTTCCATAATATTTTACTTACTAAAGAATTTAGATATGCATGCCCTCTCTATTCAATGTTAGTTTGTGATATGTCAAAGGTTTGGGAGAAATTGGAAATGGAGATTCCTGATACGCCAATGCCCAAGTCTTATCAGAATAAAATGGTCGGTCGGAGTTCAATCTACAACGAGCATACGACGATCGGGTTTACAAGCTGCAGCTAATAGGTGAGAAAACTGAAATGTAAGCCTTTCTTCGATGTATATAAAGGATAATCCACTATTCTTTATATTTTTGTTTACAGGTGCATTATTTGCTAAGTTTGTTGTATGCTTCTGCATCACTGTTATTCTGTTATCATGTTTCTGCATCACTGTTATCCTGTTATAATTATTTGCTGAGACTGTTGTATGCTTTAACATCACTGTTATCCTGTTATCATGTTGTATGCTGAGATACTGGTTTTTCTGCATCTAAACTACATCATCTTGATAATGGATGTGAGTATTATTGAAGTCTGGTATGGCTATTGTCTTTGCATAGAAGAAATTTGTGCATAGTTTGTATCTTTTTAGAAGATTTCTGCATAAGGCGTGACATAACATAAATAAGGCGTGACATACCACTATTACTGATGTATTTAAAATTCATAGCCTAAATTTTTTTAGATAAAACAGATTCTCTAAGTAACTTGACTTCCTGACCAACTAAAATATTTTTACATATTTAAATGTGATAGTTAAGTGACAGAAATAGCCAAGTTCTTTAATTGGAATCACGCCTTATGTAATGTATTGAATAAATAAGCTAATTTTATTGAAGCATGTTTTGTATCTTATATGAAATCAGTAGTTTTACAGATTTAATTTTTCAAGGTGTTTTTCTTAGCATATTAATAACTTTTTCTTATGAGGTGCAGAAAGTGAACCTACTAAAGTTGTCTTTAATTGCATTTTCAAATACTTATAGTTAGCATATGTAATTTGCTAAGTGGTTCAAAGTTGTCTTTTAATATAATTATTTAATATAATTATTTAATGTAATTAAATACATATAAATATTGTTTATTTTACAAATAAGTAAATTATCTTTAAATTTTGTATTTATATATAAAACTTTGCATCTGTTAAAATTTTATTTTTTTCTATATAATCATAGGTATATTTTATGTCCTTTTTTATATAATTATTTAATACAGTCAAATTTCTATGATTATTATTTATTTATAATGAAACCATTTATTTCAAATTTACATCTATCTGAATAAATTTCAACACCACTCATTCAAATTTAGAGAATTTCAACCTCACTCATTCAAAATTAGTTAAACTTTTGATTTCACGGGTCACTAGCACCATAATACTTAGTTTTTTATCACAACGGGTCACTAACACCATAATACTTAGTTTTTTTTTTGAAGTGATCAAGCTTTATCAAATGAAAGATATGAACGAATTTATCTGTGTGTCTATATTGGTCACCATCACTATAATACTTATTTTTTTGAAACGATCAAGCTTTTTCAAATTATCTAAGTTATAAATGAAGGCACCCGTGCGGACGCACGGGTCTTCTACTAGTTTAACTTTGAAAACAAATCCTTCTTTTACAAGGTTATTAACAACATTTTTTAATTTTTGTCGACCGAGGCTTTTTTTAATGATTGACAATGACGACACGAGACCATGTGTAGCGGGGAAATTCTGATATCGAAGCCATGAGATTGATTCGAATCAATATTTCGTTTGAAATCGCCACCGCGCTTTATTTTTTCAAAGGAAAAGGGAAAAGAACGAAAAACCCAAAAGTTTTGTTTTTAAAACAAAAAAGAAGAGATCTTAGGTACGGGTGTTGTTTATACAAGGGGAAGGTTTTAAGCACCACTCATATCTGTGGTACTCCACAGGAACCTTTTTGAAAATCTGTGTCGTGTGTGTGCTAAAAAAAAGAGTTTGTTTTATTTTTAAAATAAGCTCGGCAAAGCGTTAAGCTTTGGGCCTACATACCTCCTTGGTGCAATGGAGAAGTCAGAGCTAATGTAGTTCCGCTTAAAGGGAAAAACGTTTTTTTAAAACGAATAAACACTTTATCGTCGTCGGAGAGAAATACTCAGCCATTGATCTTGAGCATGAGAACAAACAAGTTCTTTGCATCGCAAATGAAAGAAGGGCTCCAACTCGGATAAAATCGACGAGTATGCCACTAGCTCTCTCACGCGGAAAAGATCTCATTATATCAATCAATTTCAAAATCGTGGGGTATAACCACTCGTTTCGACAATTAAAGGTGTCTAAACTTTTGAAGAAAAGCCACTAAGGGCGAAAGATATTTTAAAGAAAAAAAGTTTTGAAAAGATTGCAAACATAAGAATGTTTTGAAAAAGGGAGAAGATTTTGAAAATTTAAGAAGTGGGAGGAGATGAAGAGGCTATCCTATTGCGTAAAATAAAAGCTAAGGAAAAGAACGGTCTAACCGAAGAAGAAGCCAACACTTGACATTATGAGTCAAGGTAGATTTCCCATACTTTGGACTATCAATACCAAACACATATTACCACTTGGGGATCCAGATGAACTTATTATTTTAGCGCCACTTTGTATTAAGCACATTAAGATTCTGACGAAAATCGGGCAGAGTAACGGCTGTTTTCGGGTAAAATCCTTATCTCAATGCCTTGGAATTAACCATCAAGGGCTTTCGAGGAAATACCTGCACATATAAACAGACAACAATCCAATGCCAGACAGACAGAATAACAGCAGATTAATAATAGAATAAGAGTCCAGAGGCACTAGGTCCATAAGTCCGAATCTCCAAAATGCTAGGGATAGTAACCAATAGTCCAAAGAGAGCCTTATGTGTTTTTTAGATTTTGGTTGTTTATTAGTGTTTTAGCATAAAAGTAAAGTATGGTCCAAGTGGACAAAAGGAAAATAGCGGAAGCATAAACATATGTCCAAGTGGACAAAGAGAAAATAGCGGAATTATAAATGTCCAAATGGACAAAGAGAAAATGGCGGAATGTAAATATGATGAAATGATAAAATAAAGCGAGAAATATAAAGAGCGGTATAATAAATGGCGGAAATTAAAGTTAGTTGTTAGATGTTAAGGATAACCATCTTGAAACTTGTCAAGTATGTTATCAAAGTTAGTAATGAAGATCGATGGTGAGTGAATGATGTACTCGGATTTAAGGTCAATGGAAACTTATCAGAAGCTTGATAAAATCATAGCGACTACACGATAAATTTCCATAAGTCATAAATCAACCGCATACAATTCTCTTCCATATTTGATCTTTTATCGAGTCGGGACAAATGTAGAAGAACTCTCCATGTATCAAGATCATCAATCAAAAGAAATAAGAAGGAGAAGAAGAAATGATCTAGTCTTTATCAAGAATCCATAGAATTCTCAAGATATTAAGACTTTCATCGATCAAAAGAAAACAAGAAGAAAGAGATAAGAATGGAAACATAAATTGATCTAGTCTTTATCAAGAATCCATAGAATTCTCAAGATATTAAGACTTTCATCGATCAAAAGAAAATAAGATGAAAATAAGAATGGAAACAAATTGATCTAGTCTTCATCAAGAATCCATAGAATTCTCAAGATATTAAGACTTTCATCGATCAAAAGGAAATAAGATGAAAAGATAAGAATGAAAACAAATTGATCTAGTCTTCATCAAGAATCCATAGAATCCTCAAGATATTAAGACTTTCATCGATCAAAAGGAAATAAGATGAAAAGATAAGAACGAAAACACAAAAGATAATCAACTCACACTATCATTAATATCATTCATCCATTTTGGTGGATTAGGCCATTTCAAACCTATCAACACCCTAGATCCAATGATATTAATGAAGTGTAGGAAGAAGGAAGCCAAAACAAGTACAAAAAAGGCAAAAAACCACATTCTGCCTGCTGGAAATCGATTTCATGCAGGGGAAATCGATTTCCATAGTGCAGTTTTCAAAAAAAAAACAAGTTACGTTCAGCAGGAAATCGATTTCAGCCTTAAGGAAATCGATTTCCTCAGTGTAAATTTCAGCAAAAACAGCATTTAAAGGCATGAAACTTGACTTGAACAAATATACAAACACCTTATGATCACACATCAATTAGAGCACGAATTTTCCATCAAATCACCAACAAATAGCACCAATATAGCATCAAAGATGCATTGAACACAAACAACAAAGAATCACATTGTGATATACAAAAAGGATGAAGAAAATTATCAAATCTTGAACAAAACTTAGATCTACTTCAAGAATCACCAACACAAATCTTGATCTCTCAACAATTGAAGAAAAAAGAGTGAAATAGATGGTGGTTTAGCTCAAAGTTTGTGAGGTTCAAGGTGTGACTCACAAACTTTATGAAAGAACAAAGAGCTTTGGTGAATTTGGTAGGGATGAGGAGAGAAATTGCAAGGGGTTTTTTGGCTCTCAAAGCTTGAGAAATGAATTTGCAAGAATTTTTTTGGCTATCCAAGCTTGAGAAATGAGAGAGTAGAGGTCTCTATTTATAGGATGAGAGCAAGAGTAGTGGTAGTTTGGTCTTTTTGCATTTGGTAATTAGCTTGTGTTTAATTGGTGATTAAAGTGGCATTTAAATGGTAAAAAATGGTAAAACGAGGTTTTAATTGGGTTTAATGAAGGGATTAATTTTGATGAGGTGGAAAATTGGTAAAATGATCAAATAAAAAGGTGCCAAAATGATGTCAAGCTTCCCTCCTTATATTTTTTTTGAATTTTGCCTTAAGGAAATCGATTTCCCCAGGAGTGAAATCGATTTCACTCTGTTCCAGGAGAGAATTTGGCGCAAAATACACTAGGGAAATCGATTTACCCAGGAGGGAAATCGATTTCATGCTGTCCAGAATGTGATTTTGGTGAAGATTGCTGCAGGGAAATCGATTTACCTAGTAGGGAAATCGATTTCATCAGTCAAAAATGTGAAAAATGCCTTGTTTATTGCATGTCTTGGCTTGATACCTACAAAACAAAAGCCTACAAAGAAATAAAGCAATGTTTTTGGTATTTGGGTTAGTATAACAAATAAAAAGCTAAAAGTGCTTGATGATTCCCCTCAAAGGAAAAATGATACCTCAAGATTGTGATCTTGATTGATGATTGAAATGCAAATGATGTATGATCTTAGGGTCAAAAATTGGGGTATGACAGATGCCCCTATTTAAGTTTCTTCTTTCCGGAGATGTGAGGGTTAAAATCCTCAGCTCGACGTAATTGAAGAGACTTAAATATAAAACACACAATTTTTGAACCTAAGGTATAATGCGATGCTAATGGATGCATCAAGTATGATTATGAAAATAGAGGGGGAATATAATGCCACTGGGGGGAACAAAAGGAATGAGCGATAGACTCGAATGAAAGGAATGGCTGGGGAAACAAGATACTACTGGTTATCCGTCAGGGTGACAAGAAATATCCAGCAATACTTGGAAAGGGAGGGATAAAACCCAAGTTAGAAGTGTAGTAAGAACGTCTAAGAGTGGCATTAGACGACGAAAATCAACAGAGATATTCAAAAGTGGCATTGAATGAACACTGGAACACAAACATATTGGTAGAAACGTCTAAGAGTGGCATTAGACGACACCAACCATCAGAGACATTCAAGAGTGGCATTGAATGAATCTGAAAAAAGGGTCCAAACTCTGAGGAAACATCGGAGACATCCAATAGTTGTTTTGGATGGAAGGAGACCAACAAGATTCAACAGTGGCTTTGAATGCAAAAGGAGACCTACAAACCCGAAGATACGGCAGAGACGTTCAACAGTAGCTTTGAACAAAAGGAATCCAAACTCTGGAAAACATCGGGAACAATCCAATAGTAGCTTTAGACGAAAATGGAAACCAAAGAGATTCAATAGTGGCTTTGAATGCAAAATGGAAACCTGAACCCGGAAATACATCAGAGACGTTCAACAGTAGCTTTGAACAAAAGGGAAACCAATTTGGAAATTTGAGCAGCCATCCAGGAGTGGCATTGGATGGAAAGGAACACAACCTGAGAACATCCAAGAGTGGCTTTGGACAAAAGGAAAGTTATTCCCGCTCAAAGACATGAACATCATTCAATAGTAGCTTTGAATGAGGTGTGAAACATGTTAATGGGGATTGTGACATCCAATAGTGGCTTTGGATAAAAAGTGAGAAACGACACGTTGTCATACCCTAATTTTTGACCCCCCTGAGATGACATATCTTCAGGATTTTCATCAAGTCAAAATAAGTACCCAGGGCAGTCTGACATTCAATCGAGGGTGTTCAAAGACAAGAAAACTCAGGCAAAGGATCAATCAATAGAGGGATTAGTCTCTAATACAATCATAAGACTCAAAAGCTTCATTATTTCACCTATGATTGATTAGACACCCAGTCATCTAAGTACAGAATTACTCAGATCAACAGACTAGGGTTTGGAGCCTATCAAGGACTAAAATCAGGGATCACCTTTGGGAAACCCTAAAAAGCCCCAGGGAACCATTCAAAGACATCAATCATCTTCAAATAACTCATATGACAAGATCCACTGGACATTACACCTCAGTTCAGAGTCTACAGTCATCATTGTCCTCTGGTCGACAATTAGGGTTTTTGACCTAATTCACCAAGATAGTTGACTTTTAATCAGGGCATGGATCCAAAACTCAAGACATGATTCAAGAGTCTCTACTACCTCAATATAATCCATTTACATCATTCATTTGAGGAGAAGATCTTGATTCTACACAAAAGTCCAAAATCTCACCTTACTAGGAAAAAGTCAACTGTATGGGATCACCATTGACTTTTGAGATTTTTGGTCAAACCATGACTTTTAAGGATCAATATCATCAATATATGGATAATGAAGTCATTTAACCAAAGAAATTCAAAGAAATTCATCAAGGAGCAAAAAGTCGGGAATTAGGGTTTTTTAAGGCATGGTGAGAACTCAAAATTTCACCTACACAACTCAAAAAACTTCCAACATGAAAGTTGTAGATCTTGCAAAATAAAACAACATCTTACAAAGGAACTTTTTTCAAAAGATCAATCATTTAAGAGTTTTGGAAATTTTGGAGTTTTAGGTCATAAACACTTAAAAAATTTTCTAAGTGTTTTAACCTAGTTTTCTTCCAACTTTGGCCTCATTTTTCACAAATTTGCCAAAGGATTCTGAAGAAACTCCAAACTAATGATTTGAAGTAGATGTTTAGGGCTTTCCAAATTGTGTTCAACCTTCTCCAAATTCAATTTGAGCTAGGAGTTATGCTTGTTCAAAGTTGGCCTCATGAAGTAAAATTATAGGTCATGTACAATTTGAAACGTTGCAATTTTGTGCATTTTGCTTCACTAAGTGATGCTACACGACCTCTAATGCATCTGAAACCATATCATACATCAATTTCCATCATTGCATAAGGATTAGAGAAGATTCCCAAAAAACAAAGGCATGTGATTATGTAATGATTGCATTTTTGAATTTATGACAAATTGGTGATTCATCAAAGGAATCTTCTCCCAACCAATTGGAGCTCATTTCTGCAGCCATTTGGTCCCCTAAGATCAAGCAAAACCGATGGCTAGGGAGTGGTATCAAAGAGCTCATCATTGCACTTGGAATATTCTTTGAATTCCTTCATGGCTAAGAAACCAAACTCACTACACTAAGCAAGCTTACTATGATCAATTGCTCTGAACCAATTGCCTATAAATAGAGGTCTCTTTCTCATTCAGAAACCACACAAAAGCAACAAAATTCTTGCTTTCTCTCTTCTTTCTTCATACTTAAGGTTTTCAAAGGTTCTTTGGCAAGAAGACTCGGATTCTTCAAACCAAAGCTCTTCCTTTGGAATTAAGTATTCAAACACATTAGGGAAGTCATTTAGAGGTGATCCAGACCTCTGAAACACTTCTGTAAGTGAAGAATCATCATCTTCACCTCTCACTTGGAGCTGTTGCAGTTGGAGGTCCATAGAGTAATTCAGGAGGTTTCAAGCCAAGCCAATCATCCAGGCACACTCCTCAGGTCATAGTGAAGCTAACCAGATGGCTGCAGCTCGTCTGTAACTCCAAATTCAACAACCTCCATGTCTACTTGAAGCTCAAATCGAAGGAGGTCCACAGAGTAATTCAGGAGGATTCAAGCTCCAATAAGCATTCAGTTAGCATCATTGAGTCTCAAGGAAGCTATTGAGATCATTCATTCAAGTCCAGGTGTTCTCCATCACCCTCACGACCTCCATTTTCAGAGGTAAGTCTCTGAACCTCACCTCTTTAATTTAAGCACTCTTTGAGTTAAAGCTCGATTCTATCTTGTTTAGCATCATCAGAGGATTGAAAACCCTCTATCATCTTTCATTTATTCATCTTGTTTGTCATTTAATTTCAAATTTAGGGTTCATGTGTTCTTAGAGTTTTCTGAGAAATTAGGTAGCTATAGTTCATATAAATAAATGTTAGTTACATATCTGGATTCGTGAGGAAATTTAGAACAAGATTGATGTTTACATCATGTCATTTAGTTGAGAAACCAGAGAGTTAGGATTTTGAAAATTCTTGAGCTCGAGGAAGAAGATGACTATGGCCATGGCGCGCAAAATTTAAATCTGGGGCCAAAGTTTATTTTATTTTGAATGGAAGTTGTTTTATAAACGACTAAATCGTTACAGCCCAGTGGTAAAGAGTGTTTGTGTGTTGCGCGTGTCCAAAGTCTGGGGTTCGAATCCCCCTCGCCCCAGACTTTTTGATTCTTTTATTTTTCAATGATTTATCACTTGTTTTGAAACATAACCAATTGAGTGAGAGTTATTATCACCAAGCGCGTGTTGGCTCAGCGGTGTTGTTTTGGGCTGGTGACTTCAAGGGCGTGGGTTCAAATCCTCCAAGGGCCAAAAACTATTTTTTAACACATAATTTCTTTTATTTTCTTCACAACTTCACATGAATAATTCACCTATCAAATTAAATCATTTTCACTTCATTTTTCACACACTTGTCATTTAATATATCTATTTTATAAATAATAAAAAAAATCATAAAAATATTATTTATTTCATGTGTTTTAATTAGGTTTAAAATAGTATGTTTTAAGTGTTTTCTTAAATACTTTAAATGTATATATTCACTTTGTTTTAACCTAATCATTTTGTAAATAAGTTTATGATAAAACCCTAATTGTTTAGGTCTTAATTAGTTAAAAAACTTTATTTTTACCTTAATTAAGTTGACTTTTGTCAATTTTCAAAACTGTTTTCAATCTCCGAATGAATCAAATGATTAGGGTTTTCAAACAACAAAACCTTGTATCATTCCGAATCATTTTCAAATTGCTTTTACACCAGTACTGTAAAGTACTGGGCCTCTAATAGAGTGTAAGTCCCAAACACCTTCTCTTCTTAGCTTGTTTTCAAAACTGTATTTTCAAAATCTTCTTTCTGTTTTCAAAACATTTCTTCTGGTATTTGAAGGGCATTATTCCCGGTGAAACTCTTCAGATACCTATGTGACCTTTGTCCATCTTCACTTCTTCTGTTTTCAAAAACCATTAACTGTTTATCATATATATATATTCAACTGTTATCAACAAAACAACAAAAATTACTGGTGAGGCTTTGTACATACTTCTTCAAAGGCCTCCACTCCATCCAGGTTAGGCTTTACAAGCTTTCAATTTACAGTCTTTATTTAAATTACTGTCAAATATAAACTGTGCATATATTAGTTTAGAACTACGTTTGAGTATAAACCCTAGGACAGTTAAACTATATATATATATATATATATATATATATATATATATATATATATATATATATTATAGGAATATGGCCTAGGATTGAGAATGTCTTCCCGGTGAAGGCTCTTCCCTAATTAGAGATCTGTAGTTCAAACCCCCAAGATGAATTATTTCCGGTGAAACATCTTGGTAAAAACCTTAGAATCCAAATAATAGGACACATCCACCCAAAGAGGAATTATTCCCGGTGAAACCTCTTACCCATTTGCTTAGAGCCAAAATAAGTTCAAAACTACATAGCTTTCTCTTGTGCTATAACAAGGACCCTCGATTAGCCTCCTCTTGGGCTTTGTACAAGGACCCACAGGCTTCTTAAAAGCATTTCCAGCTTCCTCTTGAGCTTGTATACAAGGACCCATCAGGTTTCTTATAAACATAGGAACAGGTCTTTAGTCACCTTTTAGCCTACCCTGGTGAGTTTTCTTCCAATTTAAACCAGACTTTTAACAAGCCAAGTTTGTCTCAATTTTGCATTGAGTACACCTTTTGGAATGAGAGACATGGACAGTCTCTGTCACCCTTATCTTCATCAATCTTCCTTAGCAGAGTCTAGGATCTATGTTTATTTTCTCCTCAGCATGAGTCAGCCTTCATCTTGGGCTTTAAACAAGAAGTCTCCACTAGATAATCTTTCTGCCAATCATTTCAATAAAAATCCCTGGAAAGGGTTAGCCTCCAAATCAATCCATCATTTCAATAAAATTCCCTGGAAAGGGTTAGCTTCCACACATTCCTTCATGTTAATAAAAAATCCCTGGAAAGGGTTAGCCTCCAAATCAATCCATCATTTCAATAAAATTCCCTGGAAAGGGTTAGCTTCCACACATTCCTTCATGTTAATAAAAATCCCTGGAAAGGGTTAGCCTCCAAAGTCAATTAATAAAAATGTCAAAAAAAAATAAAGATTCATTTCTCTTAGGAGATAATTTCCCCAAAAGAGTCAAAACCCCTGGAAAGGGTCAGCCTCCAAAAAAAAACATGATAAAGTCAGTCTTTTACTAAATAATTTCTCCAGCTGAGTCAAAATCCCTGGAAAGGGTTAGCTTCCAAAGAAAAACAGTCTTTCAATAAATAAAATCTCCTCAGTAGAGTCAAAACCAACAAAAATAGGTAGCCTCAACCTTGGGCTTCATACAAGGCACCAAACAATAAAACTCCCCTGTCAAGAGTCAGCCTCAACCTTGGGCATTGTACAAGGCAGATAATAGAGTCTCCCCAGTGAGTTCTTCATCACTCAGTAGCCACAACCTTGGGCTTTGTACAAGGCAGATAAACCATATTTTCATGTGTCAAAGATTCCTAACACCTAGGATCTTTTCCCCATAGAGTCATCCATACTCAGTTTATTTAAGAGTCTGCCACAACCTTGGGCTTTGTACAAGGCAGAAAATAGTGTTTTCCCTAGCTAAAGTCAGCCACAACCTTAGGCTTTGTACAAGGCACACAAAATAGAGTCATTCATAGTCTCAAAAATTCAGTTATCCTCAGCAGTTAGCCACAACCTTGGGCTTTGTACAAGGCACACAAATAGAGTCTCCCTAAATAGAGTCAGCCTCAATTCTGGGCTTTGTACAGAACACAAAAATACCCTGTAATTAATCCCCAGTGGAGTCATCTCCCAGAGTCAATAACATTAATAAATCAATCAAAAAAAGCCTCAAGCTTGGGCCTCATACAAGCCAGCTAAAGTCAAATCTTTTATACAGTAAATAGACATAGCTTATCTCTATAGAGAGATATTTTTACTACTCTACCACATTCAAACAAACAAACATTTCAATTTCAATTTCAATCAAAGTCTCCCATTTAGGACTCTGAAAGACATGCTCTGGCACATCCCCAGACTTGTACACTTTCCCTAATTTGGACGAGCATCTTTCTTTCATTTAAGAGGCATCTGACTGGCATACTTGCACACACAAGTAAGGTCCCCCTCTTGAATGAAATGAATCCAGTTATTCTGTCACTCCTTTAAATGTTTGTGGTAGAATAGTACAAATACCTCTCTGTAAAGATGATTTCATGTCTCTTTACTGTAAACAGAGATTAAATTCAAAGCTTCAACCTTGAGCTTCAAGCAAGGCACCAAAAACATTTAATTTCCCTAGTTAGTTCCCCGAACTACATTAAGCTCTGACTTCCACTAGGGATATGTAGGCATGAGGTTCACAAGGAATCTCAGCGAGCTAATAAAATACCAAAAATAGTCAGTCTGTCTATCTGTCTGTCTTTCTTTAATCAATTCAATTCTCTCTCCTAACACAAAGGAGAAACTTTCCCAATCATTAGCAGCAAACACAATCACAATGACACAGAGAAGGTTCCTGTAGAGTACTACAGATATGTAGGGTGTTTAAACACTTCCCTATGTATAACCGACCCCCCGGACTCCAGAATTTCTAGTCTAGGTGAAATCCCCACACTTAGCAAACTCCTAGGGTTTAGTTGAGATCTTTTTTTCCCTTTCCTACTCGTAGGACCAATAAGAAAGTTCGTGTGATATCGTAGGAAGAACTGAAACAAAATTCATCCCACCACGGGCGCTTCTCCTTCCAAATTTCGCGTGAAGGGTTTAGCGTGCCGTCCTCCCAAGTGAAACGGGGAGGTAAAGAAAACGACACCACACACGTCCAAGAGTAGCATTGGACAGAGAGAAAAGTTTACACATCCAAGAGTAGCATTGGACGGAAATAGAAATAGGCAGACGGACATATACTTTGGTATGTGCCAAGTAAGTTGGACTTAGATCTCAAGGTAAGATGTTGATAACAACAGGACCTCGGAGAATGTAAATGAGCATGAATTTTGTTTCAATGCATGATGTTAAATTTTTCTATGCATGATATATGATTAATGCAATGCAATTGTTTGTGACAACTGAGGTAGACTCTTATGTGAGGCAAGATTGGAGCTCTGATTCCTCAACACGGGAACTCTGCCAACTCTGCTTGGGAAAAAGATGTTTAAACAAACTTTTGTCACATTGGTAGCTGTATCAAACTGATGATCCTTTTGGTAAGGACTGATAAAATGCTTGGGGAATGCTGAAGATGATTGCCCTTGATTGACTAATTGTTGCAAGTTAACTGATCATGGCTTCAGTTGAACTGTATTGGAGATGAACTGATCATGGCTTCAATTCTTGAAATGCATGTTGGGATGGCTTGACCCAGTATAAGTCTTGAAAGGATGTTCTAATCAACAAATCTTGACTGAACATTTGAATAACAGGATCTTGAAATAACATGCCCCTGATAGGATCACTGATCAAGTTTCTCGACTGTTTGAACTTCCTGAAAGATGAGTGCTTACTTGCAAATAAAATGTTCATTCAAGAATGGTAATTTTAATGCAATGCTCAAAGAATATTTTTGAAATCAAAATCATTATTGGAATGATGTTATTGATGTAAAGCAAAATGGAATCACTGGTCAAAACATGAAGGTTAAGACATTCAAAGTGAAAAATAAAGCAAAGGCATGATATCAAAACAAATGATTGGAAAATCTCATGGGAGTCAGCTTACGCAACCTTGTTGTAGTATGCTTTCAAACAAACCTTGCTTCAATTAGGTCTTTTAAAGGTTGTAACGTGGCTAGGTTCACGGTTTAAGAAACAAAGGATATAAGGCTCAAAATTTGATTGTACCCACCCCCATTCGTGATGATCTTCATTCCTAAGCTCAGTTAATTCAACTTATGCATTCAGATTCCAAGAGACTTTTGGGTTTGCACCTTTGATAATGATGATAGCTCACAAGCAAAGAGAACTTTTGAGATTGCAGTCACTTCTTCCTTTTTGTTGTCACAACATTTTGTTGCTTGAGGAATTTATTGACTTCTCTTTTTTCATCTTTTTCTTTTGATATCCCTAACTTTAGCCTGAACTGTTTATTTTTGAACTTACAGTCAGCGGGATGCCTTAATTTTTGCCTAAGTCATTTTTGGATTTTTGACTTAGCAGGCTTTTCTTTGTATATATATTTTTTTTGATACACATTTTTTTTTGAAAGACAGTGACTGCCTGGCTTAATGATTGAGGAACTATCATTGGCTTTTGATTGGTATCTCCAACATTTCTTTGATGTATGCGGAGGAAAGCTTGTGATTGAAACCCTTGTTGAAAGGTGTACTGAATGATTCTCTTAAAATAGAATGCACAGCCAAATCAACTGAGAACTACCCTGCCCCAGGTTAAAAATGCGGGTTTTTTCATACAGAAAGAAACTCCTACTTCGAAGGCTCAAAGGGGTTGACAAGGGATTAACTTCCTTATTTCTCCAGTGTTTGAGAATTGAAACAATGCCTGTACATCATCAGCAAAGTTTTATTCGAAAGCATACAGTTCAACAATTTGGGTATTTCGTTGTCATCATCCTCCCTCCAATCTTTGCATAAAACACAAGTTTGATAGAGAAAGCAAATGGAAGAAAAAGTTTTGTAAAAGAAGGCATAAACATAAACATAGTAGATGAAAATGAATTCAAAATATGCAATGCTCATTTCATTAAAATCACCATTCAAAAATAAACAAAAGTCTAAAAGTAAACAGCACAATAAAGTAAATACAAACAGTATAGAAACAAGGCCTAGTGACTAATCAGCAACAAAGATGAGCTATATCGTCTGAAACAATTGGCTTTAGGAAAATCGGGCTTTGACTTGTCTTTAGCCACTTTGATCTGGCAAAGGATTACTGATAACATTAGGACCCATATCCTTGAAAGAAAACATCTTTGATCTCACCAACTCTTGAACTCTAGTCCTTAGTGCATAACAGCCTTCTAAATCACGACCTACACCACCTTGATGAAACTCACAACAAAGATCAGACTGAAATCCTCTTGAGGGGGGGTTTCGAGGAGGCGGCATAGCTCTTGTTGTAATCAACCCTTTCTTGAGAAGGAACAGACAATGAATGTTGATGCAGAGTCCTATGAAGCATTGATTGAGGAAAGCAAACAGGTGTTTCCTTCTCTACTTCAAAATATGAATCACATGACATAACATATGGTTTCCCTCGAGTTGGAGTAGCAACGGAAAAGGCTAAAGGAGTATTCACTTGCTTTGTGATAATCGGAGGAATATTGCATTCTTTCTTCAACAAGACTTGCAGGATTTCCATAATTTGATTCATTTGAATTTTCAACTCGCTGACCTCTGCTCTTAGAAACTCTTGGTCTTGTTAAAGTTCTTCCATACTTTTCAGATACATGCTTCTAGTTCAATGTGTCGAGGAATCAGCTTGACGGTAGACAGACAAACTCTGAAGATGGAGACAGACAAGGATAAGTTTTCTGGACAACCTGGATGTATGTATGCAAATGATGCAATTGTTGTTGTCTCTTTTTATTTATTTGATTTTCAAGGAATTCAAGTTATTAACTTGTAAACATCAAAACATGAAGGAGGTAAATCCTATATTGGATCAAAGCTTTGATCACGTTATCATCAAGATCAGTCATCCATTTTGGTGGATTAAGGTTTTCACCCTATCGACACCCAAGATCCATTGAGTTTGATGAAACTTATGATGTTTACAAAGAAAGACCTATGATTTCCTTGGAAATCAAATGAATGCATGGATGCATGGTTTATGCATCAATCACAATCAATATCACACATGGCCGCATGGACAAAGTTCAAAGGTTCGACGTCACGAGCATGGAGTCAAAGTTAAGAACCACCCACAGAGGTATGTACGAGGGAATTTTGTACCTGCCGAACAGGTTCTACAAAGGTTCCCAGAGTTTTCAATCTTCTATCGGATACTACCGGCACGCACAATTGCTCATGGGCGCCAATAATATGCCTAAAAAGACCTCGTCTGAGCGTAGCATCGCAAGACAACAAGCTCAAATTGGTACTTGATCTTGTTTCTGCGCTACATCCTAAAAAGGCTTAGATGGGTTAAAAGGGTTCTAAGTCATTCAGCTTCTACGGACACTCACTATTGAAAGTAATAGCGTTATCACGATAGTTCGTAACAACCTCTACTACCTTCCATGAGGCCTCCACTGATTGGGGTTCCACCATATGATGCTCATGTTAAGGATTGCTCCTGACATGCAACTATTGGTCTTACCACCTCCTATCTCAAGTTACTCACCAAAGTTCGGGTTAGAACTTTATCTCATCACAGAGGAACCATCGAGCACCAAAAAGAAAAAAAGAAAATAAACAAACAAAGCACACAATAATATATACAGATAAAAAACACACAGATAAACAAAAATAGGCTTAACACACTTTAAACTGGATCCCCAGTGAAGTCGCCATTTTTTCTGTAGCGGGGAAATTCTGATATCGAAGCCATGAGATTGACTCGAATCAATATTTCGTTTGAAATCGCCACCGCGCTTTATTTTTTCAAAGGAAAAGGGAAAAGAACGAAAAACCCAAAATTTTTGTTTTTAAAACAAAAAAGAAGAGATCTTAGGTACGGGTGTTGTTTATACAAGGGGAAGGTTTTAAGCACCCCTCATATCTGTGGTACTCCACAGGAACCTTTTTGAAAATCTGTGTCGTGTGTGTGCTAAAAAAAAGAGTTTGTTTTATTTTTAAAATAAGCTCGGCAAAGCGTTAAGCTTTGGGCCTACATACCTCCTTGGTGCAATGGAGAAGTCAGAGCTAATGTAGTTCCGCTTAAAGGGAAAAACGTTTTTTTAAAACGAATAAACACTTTATCGTCGTCGGAGAGAAATACTCAGCCATTGATCTTGAGCATGAGAACAAACAAGTTCTTTGCATCACAAATGAAAGAAGGGCTCCAACTCGGATAAAATCGACGAGTATGCCACTAGCTCTCTCACGCGGAAAAGATCTCATTATATCAATCAATTTCAAAATCGTGGGGTATAACCACTCGTTTCGACAATTAACGGTGTCTAAACTTTTGAAGAAAAGCCACTAAAGGCGAAAGATATTTTAAAGAAAAAAAGTTTTGAAAAGATTGCAAACATAAGAATGTTTTGAAAAAGGGAGAAGATTTTGAAAATTTAAGAAGTGGGAGGAGATGAAGAGGCTATCCTATTGCGTAAAATAAAAGCTAAGGAAAAGAACGGTCTAACCGAAGAAGAAGCCAACACTTGACATTATGAGTCAAGGTAGATTTCCCATCCTTTGGACTATCAATACCAAACACATATTACCACTTGGGGATCCAGATGAACTTATTATTTTAGCGCCACTTTGTATTAAGCACATTAAGATTATGACGAAAATCGGGCAGAGTAACGGCTGTTTTCGGGTAAAATCCTTATCTCAATGCCTTGGAATTAACCATCAAGGGCTTTCGAGGAAATACCTGCACATATAAACAGACAACAATCCAATGCCAGACAGACAGAATAACAGCAGAGTAATAATAGAATAAGAGTCCAGAGGCACTAGGTCCATAAGTCCGAATCTCCAAAATGCTAGGGATAGTAACCAATAGTCCAAAGAGAGCCTTATGTGTTTTTTAGATTTTGGTTGTTTATTAGTGTTTTAGCATAAAAGTAAAGTATGGTCCATGTGGACAAAAGGAAAATAGCGGAAGCATAAACATATGTCCAAGTGGACAAAGAGAAAATAGCGGAATTATAAATGTCCAAATGGACAAAGAGAAAATGGCGGAATGTAAATATGATGAAATGATAAAATAAAGCGAGAAATATAAAGAGCGGTATAATAAATGGCGGAAATTAAAGTTAGTTGTTAGATGTTAAGGATAACCATCTTGAAACTTGTCAAGTATGTTATCAAAGTTAGTAATGAAGATCGATGGTGAGTGAATGATGTACTCGGATTTAAGGTCAACGGAAACTTATCAGAAGCTTGATAAAATCATAGCGACTACACGATAAATTTCCATAAGTCATAAATCAACCGCATACAATTCTCTTCCATATTTGATCTTTTATCGAGTCGGGACAAATGTAGAAGAACTCTCCATGTATCAAGATCATCAATCAAAAGAAATAAGAAGGAGAAGAAGAAATGATCTAGTCTTTATCAAGAATCCATAGAATTCTCAAGATATTAAGACTTTCATCGATCAAAAGAAAACAAGAAGAAAGAGATAAGAATGGAAACATAAATTGATCTAGTCTTTATCAAGAATCCATAGAATTCTCAAGATATTAAGACTTTCATCGATCAAAAGAAAATAAGATGAAAATAAGAATGGAAACAAATTGATCTAGTCTTCATCAAGAATCCATAGAATTCTCAAGATATTAAGACTTTCATCGATCAAAAGGAAATAAGATGAAAAGATAAGAATAAAAACAAATTGATCTAGTCTTCATCAAGAATCCATAGAATCCTCAAGATATTAAGACTTTCATCGATCAAAAGGAAATAAGATGAAAAGATAAGAATGAAAACACAAAAGATAATCAACTCACACTATCATTAATATCATTCATCCATTTTGGTGGATTAGGCCATTTCAAACCTATCAACACCCTAGATCCAATGATATTAATGAAGTGTAGGAAGAAGGAAGCCAAAACAAGTACAAAAAAGGCAAAAAACCACATTCTGCCTGCTGGAAATCGATTTCATGCAGGGGGAAATCGATTTCCATAGTGCAGTTTTCAAAAAAAACAAGTTACGTTCAGCAGGAAATCGATTTCAGCCTTAAGGAAATCGATTTCCTCAGTGTAAATTTCAGCAAAAACAGCATTTAAAGGCATGAAACTTGACTTGAACAAATATACAAACACCTTATGATCACACATCAATTAGAGCACGAATTTTCCATCAAATCACCAACAAATAGCACCAATATAGCATCAAAGATGCATTGAACACAAACAACAAAGAATCACATTGTGATATACAAAAAGGATGAAGAAAATTACCAAATCTTGAACAAAACTTAGATCTACTTCAAGAATCACCAACACAAATCTTGATCTCTCAACAATTGAAGAAAAAAGAGTGAAATAGATGGTGGTTTAGCTCAAAGTTTGTGAGGTTCAAGGTGTGACTCACAAACTTTATGAAAGAACAAAGAGCTTTGGTGAATTTGGTAGGGATGAGGAGAGAAATTACAAGGGGTTTTTTGGCTCTCAAAGCTTGAGAAATGAATTTGCAAGAACTTTTTTGGCTATCCAAGCTTGAGAAATGAGAGAGTAGAGGTCTCTATTTATAGGATGAGAGCAAGAGTAGTGGTAGTTTGGTCTTTTTGCATTTGGTAATTAGCTTGTGTTTAATTGGTGATTAAAGTGGCATTTAAATGGTAAAAAATGGTAAAATGAGGTTTAAGTGGGTTTAATGAAGGGATTAATTTTGATGAGGTGGAAAATTGGTAAAATGATCAAATAAAAAGGTGCCAAAATGATGTCAAGCTTCCCTCCTTATATTTTTTTGAATTTTGCCTTAAGGAAATCGATTTCCCCAGGAGTGAAATCGATTTCACTCTGTTCCAGGAGAGAATTTGGCGCAAAATACACTAGGGAAATCGATTTACCCAGGAGGGAAATCGATTTCATGCTGTCCAGAATGTGATTTTGGTGAAGATTGCTGCAGGGAAATCGATTTACCCAGTAGGGAAATCGATTTCATCAGTCAAAAATGTGAAAAATGCCTTGTTTATTGCATGTCTTGGCTTGGTACCTACAAAACAAAAGCCTACAAAGAAATAAAGCAATGTTTTTGGTATTTGGGTTAGTATAACAAATAAAAAGCTAAAAGTGCTTGATGATTCCCCTCAAAGGAAAAATGATACCTCAAGATTGTGATCTTGATTGATGATTGAAATGCAAATGATGTATGATCTTAGGGTCAAAAATTGGGGTATGACACCATGCAACGACAACAGGCGTTTTTTTATAAGCAAGATTTCATTGGGAGGAGTACTAGGGGTATTCAAACTCGTTCATTGGCAGGAGTTCGGAATGTTTTTTAACTAAATACATCAATGGCTCATTGCTAAACGCGTAAAAGTTATATTTAGTAGTAGATATATTATTGATGAAATATCAATACCACACCTTGACAGGTGGACTAGAGTAACTTCATTAACAATGAATTAAGATAAAATTAATTGGGTTCATCTATTTTTATTCACTTATTAAACATGTTATGTTCTAGCCTAAGGTTCATAGCCTAAGGTTCATAAACATGTTAGGTTCTAGAAAAGTAATAAACACAAATAACTCTCTTTAAACTTTTCAGTTTACCATAACATTTTCTTGTTGAGAGACAATCAAACTCGGACAATTACAAAATGCAACCTCAAGCTAATCAAAACAATACTTGAGAACAAACACAAAATTTATTTTTAACAACCTAACAAAATTGAACTAAAACTAACTAAACTCAAACAACATAAACCAAAAACAGTTGGGTTGCCTCCCAACCAGCAATTGTTTCACGTCGTAAACTTGACGCCTTTATTTATGCACACTCCTCCAAGTTGCCTCTTTGCACGGCCAGCTGTTCACGAATGACTATTCCTAACCAAACACTTTAGCAAATATGAAGAGAAACAAACATATATATGGTATTCACAAGTATAGAAAACATGTACAAATATACCAGTATAGTGAACATAGACATGTATTCATGTATAAGTATACAATAAAGACAATATAGACATTATGTGCAAAACTCAAAAACATAGAAGCTATTGCAATGCGATTCAATATCAAAACACCAATCCCCGGCAACAACGCCATTTTGTTGATGCAGTAAAGCGACAAGTAAAAGATTGGAAGTATTTCGGGTTTTATCGTATCCACATGGATCGGTGCGAGAGATCAAATGTCATTCAATAGTATATGTTTCTGAGCTTAGTTTTGATTGGTTTTAAAATTTAAATGTGGAAAATAAAATATGAACAAGAAAATAAATTCATTCTTTCGAGAGGAGAGATTTTGTTAGGCATGAATTTCATCTACTCGTTACAAACTTAAACATATCGATCAGTTGTACTCGTCAAAATCATCATATATCTCTCACATTAGTGTTCATTTTTGAAACACCTATGAGATTTACCACAACAAAGGTTATCTCTAACGCAAAGTTGCAAGAACAATTGTATTACTCTCGTCAACGATGTCTCGCGCAACTCAAATAACACGGAGGCATTAAGCATTGATACCCACAGTGAATATTAGCTCTAAATCTATCTCTAAAATCTAGAAACTAATAGATATCCATCCTCAATCAATATTTGTGAGGTAGATGTTTATAACAACATAAATCCAACCATAAAGCAAAAAGATTAAGGAAGACATCAACAATGATTTGTAAAGAAAATTTTATACAATGCCATGAGCGATAAATATACATTAGATAAGAGTAAGCTTACAAAAAAAATCCAACAAATAGAGGAATACATAAAGAGGAAGAGAAATGAACCGACACTCATCGTGTTGTCGGAACGATTCGTGCAAACCCATCTCTGATTCATCAAGATGCAAGCTCCAAATGTTGTTTTCTAGCCTCTTTACCAAAGAATATTCTGATGGTGTTGGGACTCAAAATTACCCAAACCATACCCTAAAAATGTGTTTGGAACTCTATTTATACACTTTAAAAACCCGTAGTTCCCACTCAACGGTATCAGAGGGCGCTCAGCGTGCTCCGCTGTAATGCGAAAAAAATTCAGATTTGGTTTCCGCCATAATTTGAGAATCGTAACTCCGATTTATGCACGGTCAGAAGCGTTGGAAAGCTTATTCATATATTACAATGACTAAATATCTTTGCTTTAATACCTACAAAAATGAGGTGAAAACAATCAAACTCAATGATATTTACATAATAACACAACATTTACACAAATGCGTAAGTTATGCACAATGTACACAAAACTGGGGATTATTAATGAAAAACAAATGAATTAAGCCAATGAGTACTAATTATTTCACACTCAAAATATCAAAAATTTAGCACTCATCAGGTTATGTGTCGACACATTCAAACATAAGCTACAGGCTTTAAAATTGCAACATATGTGTCGACCTGAAAATCATATATGTCGACACACAGAAGTAATTTCTTCAGTATGTGTCGACCTAAGATGTTGTATGTTTCGACTCATGCAAACAAAATCTAGATGATTTAATATTGTAATACATGTGTTGACCTATACCCTTTATGTGTCGACCTGTTACACTTGCTTTTTAAACAAAAACTGATTTTTCAAGCAAAAAACTGATTTTTGATGCTATGTAATCCATTTTTGATTCATTATATCTTTTTCAAACATGTTTTAGATGCATTCTTAGATCCCTAATGCAGAGATACACATAATGACTCAGAGACACCATTTAATGTACATAAATGTTAAGATTTTCCTAAGTTTTCCATCATGCAAAACATCTAATAGACAAGTGCACTCACATACTCCCCCTTTTCGATGATGGCAAAACTTGCAACGATATGCATTTTTTGTCTTCATGAAGGCTCCCCCTGAATACGTGCATCCTTACTTCGTCTCGCATATGCTTCTCCCCCTTTAACAACATCAAAAAGAGACAAAGCAAACCATGAGAAGTATCATATAGGCACAAATATTAGTAAACCACACAAAGGCGTTTTTCCAGGGCCAACCCAATGTAATGCAAGGCCTAAGGCGATTATTAAAAAGATTTTTTTTTGGGTTCATCCACTATAATTAAATATTTGATTTTTAGAAGAAGTTCTAAGATTTTTTACGACTAAATTTTTTGGTATTTACTATGAAACTAATGTTAATTTTGGTGGTTAAATATTTAATTTTTTTTTATCAAGGTTGAATTATCTTTCAAAATACAAAATTGAATACGAAATTCTCTTTATACGGAGAGTCATGTTGTCCACTCTCACATATTATGTTGATTAAACAAAAATCTTTGTATTTTTAGAGCTTTTATATAAGCAATAGTAACATAAGTAAAAATGAATTTTTACAAAATAAAAAATAAAATTATTTAAATCATAAAATTTATAGTTATTCAATATTTTTTATGTATTCAAATTAGTGTAGAGAAATATTTTTTTCCTCATTGAAAAATAAAACAATATTTCAAAAAAAAAATTCAAAAAGCCATTAGTTCGAATAAGAAGGATTGTAAAATTTTCTCACTTGTGGCCCTACCAGATTTGAACACAAGACCTTCCAAATAAAACATCATTTACTTACCAACTGAGCTAAACAAACATTTATACACAATTTTTTGTTTTCGAAAAAATATATAGAATTTTAATTTTTTGAGGCCTAAAACACCTTTAAGAAAAAAAATTATTTTAGGCCCAAGGTGAGGGCCTAGCCCGCCTTACCCTTGGACTGGCCCTGCGTTTTGTAATAGAAAGAACATGCACTCACATTAGGGCTGACAATGAACTGAACCAACTCGAACTTGAACTATACATAGTTTGACTCGTCAGATTCATGAGTCAACTCGATTATATATGAGATATATTATATTGTCTTTAAGAGTAGGTTTAAAGGTTTGCACCAAATCTTAGTCCCATATTTTCTTTAGTCTAACGGTTTTAATTGATAATTTATATTCTCAAGTGAGTAAAGTATTTCTACAAATAAAATCAACATCGTATAAATTCCTATCTAATAACTTTTATTTTATTTTTATTTAAAAAATATTAAATTAAAATATCAAATATATATAAAAAATAGACTTTAAAAATTACCTTTAAGTCCGTGAAACAAGCGAGTTGAACCTAACGAGATAAACCTAACGAGTTGAACCGAGTTGTTCGTGAACTTCTAACAAGTCGAATTTGAGTTGAAAAAAGTTCGTGATGAACTCGAACTCGAATTCGACCGATTCTTAACGAGTCGAGTTTGAGCTGAAAAAAAGTTCGCGATGAACTCGAACTCGACCAATTTTTAACGAGTCGAACTGAGTTGAGGCGAGTTCGACTCGAATCGACTCATTTTCAGCCCTAACTCTCACACACACACACACACATATAAAGAACTTCGTGATTAATTATATCTAAATTTAAATTAAATTAAAGAATTTTGTGATTAATAGTATCTAAATTTAATATACGTAAAAACATTATTTATATCTAAATTTAATATACGTTAAAACCTTTGTTAAATCATTTTTTTTAAAAAGTTAAATGATATATTACGAACAAACAAAAGTTCCTTCAAGTACAAGACGTACTTGAAAGACTACAAAACGTTATCATACCAATCTATTTTTGACCACGTAAGAATAACAAAACCGAACAACACGACACCGAAAAAGAAACTAACTGATACTATTCGATATACATTGCATAGGATTGAGCCTCCAAAGATGATAATCAACCCTAAAAACCAAAAATTAAGATTTCAACCACCAGTACGATTGAAGCTTAACCTTTTTAACAATTGTCATCACCGACAAACTCGAATTCTGAAAAATTCGTTGATTTCGCGCTTTCCAAATTCCCCACACGGCTGCTATCCAAATGACATGCATAACAAAACGATACTCCTTAGTCTCCCCCGCCAAAGTCCCAAAAGAATCATGATGATCCCTCCATTGGTCCTGAAAGACCGACCAAAAACCAAGCCACCCTGCCAGGAATGACCAAACTCTACTTAAATGCGGACACCAGACAAAAATATGGTCCCTATTCCCATTCTCCATACAATCATTAGCACAGGTTTGATTCTCTTTCGATAAAATATTACATCGCAACAAATTATTCTTTGTCGGTAATCTATTACAAAATAACTGGCAAATAAAAATATTTACCTTGAGAGGAACAACTTTCGACCACCAAACCTGAGAACCACCGAACATCTGAACATCCCCTGTCGTCGTTAACAAATGATAAACAGTGCTAACATTATAACAATATGAAGAATGAAGCCTCCAAACCCAAGAATCCTCCGCCGCCTCCTGCAATACCATAGTCCCCAACATCCGTATGCAATCCCCCAACAACTCTTCCTCCCATGCAAACAATCGTCTCCGCCAACACCAAGCCTGTCCCCCGACTCCCCACCCTAAATTAGACATGTGAGCTACCGATGTTTCCTTATAATCCGACAAGTCAAAAAGCCTCCTAAATCTATCTATTAACAATATGATTAGATGTCTCCAGAAAAATCGAACAAATGAGAATTAGTGAGCGAGGAAGATAAAGAGGAATGAACGGGTAAACTTTAATATTTTTTTGGTGTCTTTGTAACTTTATACTAATTAAAGAGAAAAATAGATTATTAAAATATATTATTCAAATATATTATTCGTAGAGAGAAATGT